>NC_053156.1:5231067-5399449 GCF_016835505.1 Polypterus senegalus
ACTCTTGCTGGATGTGTTGTCATAGCAGCACATCCAAATCCTCAAACCTGCTCGGAGAAGGTTTGTTCTATGTAAACAAGGATTAGCTCACACACTTAATCAGTTTCCGTGCATGGAATTCATTCAGTCATGGCTTTGCCGTTCATGAATGATCTACTAATTGATATCGGTGCGCAAATTATAAGAAGAGAATTTCATATAGAGAGGGTTTTTGCGTGATTGGGAAGATCTTTTATTGCTCCCGGAGAAAATTCTTTTTGAAAGATACAGCTTTAGCCAAGGGGGAATATTGTACCACAAAGATTTATTAGCACCTTATATTCAAAGTCAAACTAGGCGAAGTCGGGCTCTCACAACCACACAGACAGTATGCATTGCTTTGAGTTTTTTTGCAAGTGGCACTTTTACTGTACTGTATACTGTAGGCAATGTGGAAAATCTATCTAAAAGTGCAGTTTGCCAGACAATTCGTAAAATCTGTTTGGCTCTGAAATATTTCCTTCGGGTTTTCATAGTGTTTCCTGGACACCTGCGTGTGCAGACAATAAAAGAGGTGTTTCATGCCATTGCAGGTACACAGGCAAAAACACCCACAGTTCCATAAAGAATCTCACAATCAGCCTGACATTCTCATTACCCAGGATTTCCAAATGTGATTGGGGTACATGGGGCTGATCAGAGTGGAGTTTGATCAAACATTATTTGGAAAATGTACCTCTCCTCCTGAAGAATAATCAGACACAGTGTCTTCATCAAATATTTGACCTTCGTCAATATCTCGTTGGTCAGACACAAGTTCTAGGGATATGACATTCCCTGCAACTGACCCAACAAAAAAATGCCCTCAGAAACAGGGCGATGGGCATTTTGCTGGAGAGCCAGCTCTTCTGCAGGGTTAGGTCTGGACCGCATGGACCTCCACCTATTTTTTGCTTGTCTGCCTTCTTATTAGCTTTAAAATTAATGTTTTTTATATTATATATGATTCTTTCTGTCTAAAATTCTTTAGTTATATACCAATATTTACCAGTTTGAAGTATATTCTTGTACTTCACTTTAACCTGTTCCCATGTTCTCCTTGTCCTCACATTTGATCTGGAATTATGACATATTAAATAATAATTAATCTGACACATGGGAAATGAAACGCTGCATTCAGTAAGTACAATGCACACTACTTAGCATTTAATTCGTCGGCCACTTTTTGCGAGCCGTCTTTTCTGGCTTGAACTGCTTTTCTAGTGTTACCCCGTGTGCATATTAAATCTTGAAATTCTTCATATCCTTCGAATAAAAGGACCTGCTCCACTTGTGTGGAAAAGAAAATGGGTCCGTTCTTTCGTCATTTTGTTACAGCCTATCAAAGACTTGCTGATCATGTTTTCTAGACTCGATATATATGGGCTTTTCAATCAGCGCGGGCGCGCACATTCATCTCTGATGATTAGATCCTACATGACTGCGTTTGAAAAACTGACTTATCCCGGATGAGCTTTATGCAAATTTAGGAGAGTCACTTACACCAAAGTTGTTTTATAAGTTAAATCAACTAAATTTAACTGTGTATATTGAACATGGACAAAGATTATTAAAAAAAGTGCAAATTGTGATAGAAATTAAGATCCCTAAGTAAAGACAAAAATCCCCAATTATGCTTCTGTTTAAATAAAATAATTGAATTCTTTTGTTTCAGCATGATTCAATGATGTTAATGTGACATTTAGGAGAATTATGCCAATGTATCACTAGAAAAAGCTACATTACATAATATCAAGAAACTTTTTTTTAAGTTATATCAACTTAAATTAGATAAACAAAGTGAACAGCCCTTTTGGTTTATTTTTTTGAGTGAATGACGTGTGGCAGGCGGCCAGGGTCCATGCCCAGCCGGGACGCCTCTGCACGCTATATTCAGGGGGAGCAGCCCTGGACAGTGCAATACCTCCCCCTGGACGCTAGATGGCTGCCCCCCTGGGTTGGAGCGTTGCCTTGGTTTCCTGCAGGGCTCCATGGTAATTGGACTTGGATGCAGCCCTGTTGGGTCCTGCAGGCACTGCCAGGGGGTGCTGTGTTTGGGACTCCTGAGCCCGTGTGGGCAGCCTGTCCATCACACCCGGAAGTACAGCCAGAACTCGGTGATCAAACACCTGGAGCTCTTCCGGGTGAACTATAAAAGGAGCCAGAATCGGGAGGAGGAGGATGAGGTTGTCTAGGAGGAGTACTGAAGAAAGAAGAGTGTTTTGTGGTGGTGGTGGTGATTTCTTTTGTGTGGTTTTTGGGACTGTGCTGTGGCTGGGGACATGGGGAAGACATGCCCTCCACCTGAAGAAAAATAAATAGTTACTTTATTTTATGTGTGTCTCCGTGTCCATCTGTGTCATGTCGGGCGCCAGGAGGGTGCCTTTCTTACAGACGCATTTCAATTTATGAGATTTGTTATGAATGACCTAAAACAGTTTAAATACTTTCAGCAAGAACCATCACAATGTTCAGATGCACTACGGCAGCACTTCACCGGTTAATCTTTAATTCAAAAATATTTCTGTAGGTCCTACAGAGTCCATCCATCCATCCATTTTCCAACCCGCTGAATCTGAACACAGGGTAACGGGGGTCTGCTGGAGCCAATCCCAGCCAATACAGGGCACAAGACAGGAACCAATCCTGGGCAGGGTGCCAACCCACCGCAGTCCTACAGAGTTGTCTGTTTTATTCTCAACAAATTAATTTACTTCTGAATAGTTAGATTTTTGTGCACTAGCTAATTGTAATGCTGTGTGTATGACCAAAAAGAATGTGTTTATAATGGTGAAAGTACACACTTTTAAATTGGATTTATTAGACCTAATTTCATACACTGTGAAAGTTTTTTAAAAAATACACTTTTTATTAACTCTATTTATCAAGACTTTCAAAAAGAAATGTCATCACTTTTCTACATAGTCACCTTTGTTTGCGATGCAATTTTCCCAGCATTGCACCAACATTTTAATGCCTACTCCTCCCGCCGTCACCATTTCCAACGAAAATATAAAAGTGCAGAAACTCTTTGAATGTCCCTCGTATCCTGTAAATGATTTCTGTGCATATTAACTTTGTCAACAGTCACTTGAGGGTGTCCTCCATCCAAACCGCCAATGAGATTGGGAAATCCTGTCACCCATTTCTTCATTTGGCAGAGGCTTTCATCCAAAGCAGACTTAGAAGGCGTGAAATCTCCGGGAGTAGCCGTCTGTCAGAGCCCCCCAAATAAGACAAAGCAGGGGAACTAAGTAGTCAGATGTGCTGCGGACAACTGAGACAGACATCAGCTGAATTACCTGCAGCACGACACACAAGTCACATCACCGCCTCATTGCACTGCAGGGACCCAAATCAGAATTGTGTGTATAAGAGGGGGGTCTTCAGAGGTGGTCTTTAAAAGACAAGGGCCTCTGGAGAAGGGATGAAGATGGAGGAGAGCTTGATCAACTACTGAGGCCATTATCAGTTATTTCTGCACAATAGTGTCGCTGTTGTTATTTTTGGCTCTGAAGGACAGCCTGTGTCTGTGCATGTGTGTGTGTTCACCCTGTGATGGAGTGGCGTCCCGTCCAGGGATTGGTCCTGCCTTGTGCCCAGTGCTTGCTGGGATTGGCTCCTGCTACCCTGTCAGCCTGCTGAGCTTAAGTAAGTTAAGAAGATGAATACGTTGGATGTTATTTAGTAAATCTTAGCATAAAGAACAAAAACTGATCAGTAAAAGTGGGGGTCCGCAGCAGCCTTCTCTCACTGACTGCCATTATAAACAAGTGGTGAAGAAGGCCAACTCGATTCTGTCACACAGCACCCATCCTCTGTCTCCAAAGTGTCACTTGTGGCCATCAAGCTGCTGATTTAGGGTATCAAAGGTGAAGACCCCCAGACTGAAGTCCTCTTTTATCTCAGAGCTCTCAGCCTTCTGAATTCTAGTAGCGTCAGGAGTCCTGCGGAGTTCTGAATTATTATTGTGTGCTCTTCGTTATTATGTTCAAGAATCTTATGGTGTGTGCTGATTTCCACAATGGCTGTCATGTGTGGTCTCTTTTATTATTTCTTTGTCCCTATTTAACAGTGTCCTACGTGTCACACATTCCTGCTACTGACGAATTTCCCTCTGGGATAATAAAAGTCTTCTGCCGTCCTGAAGAGTAAAAGCTACACATGCAAAGAGAGAACATGGAGATTCAACACCAGCAGTGACCGGCGAAGGACTGGAACAAGAACACTAAATCAAAAGGGCAGAAGTGCGGACCACCACATCATAATACCTCCTGAATAAACACACAAGGGGGTCTGAAATGACGGGGGCAACTCTTAAAGTGGAACAAGTAAAGCATCAGCTGAGCAGAGCAGAAATAAAGGAGCTGAGAGTCCGTCAGGAATCGTCTTATACAGTGCAGACCATAATACCTTAACACACAATTTATGGGTCATGTTTACTGGTGAACTCATACCTCAGATTAAAAAATAAAGAAATAAACTCAGAATGTTTCAGAAACATTTTTTTATTTGCACATAATGCCATAATGTAATAACAGCCATTGTACACTCCTGAAAAGTGGGATATTATAAGAAATACTCTTAAAAAATCAATAAATAAACCATCGCTAAAGAGATAACCTGAAGTGCGTTAAATCACAGCAGAAAAATGTCTCCCTGTATATCTTGTGTTAAATTTGTACAAAAATACTTTACTGCAGGAACTATGCTAGATGGGGAAACAGTGAAATATATAAAGATAATTTAAAATTATTCAAGGGTGGCTTTTAAAATATGGAAATATATTTTAAAATTTAGAAAAAAATATTTTAAAGAGCCACTACAGGCAGGCAGTTCTTCAGATCCAAATGTGATTCC
The DNA here is from genome assembly GCF_016835505.1 of Polypterus senegalus. Classification (NCBI taxonomy): domain Eukaryota; kingdom Metazoa; phylum Chordata; class Cladistia; order Polypteriformes; family Polypteridae; genus Polypterus; species Polypterus senegalus. The sequence goes on from NC_053156.1 coordinate 5,235,946, forward strand.
TTTATTAAAGGTTTAAGTTTCTCTGTTTTTTATTGAATTGAGCACAATGCTGTTCTCTGAAGTATTAATTGTGTTCTGTATGAGGTGAGCAGCTGCGGCTAATGAGACTTCACAAATATTAACAAATGTCAGTCTAAAGCAGCAAATCCTACGTTTAATTGTGGACATCAAACCTAATTTGACCTTCTCAGTCGTCCATTTCAGTTCCTCACAGTCACCTCAGTGTCATTTAGTGAGCCAGCAGTGTGAGGAGTGAAGGCCGACTGCTCCGTCTGCACTCGTCTGTCATCAGCTGCCTTATTGAGGAGGAGTGCAGATTAAAGTGCAGGAATAGAAAACATTAACTTCAAGATTAAAATAAAATGTTTAACATGAGACAAAACTAAACTAATTAAGTAACAAGTATCTTATAAGATTTGATTCTTAAACAAGTCCTCACCAGCCTGACCAAAGCTGAACAGATCTTTACATTTCTAGATTTTGGGTAAAATTCCAGACATTACTTAACAGTTTATAAACAGATAATGAATTGTGTCCAAAAGAAAAACAAAACACTAATTATTTTACTATAGAAAAAGAAATAACATCACCAAGAAACAGTGAAGTATTGAAATCATCTGTCGGGATTCTCCTACATTTACAGTGCTCTTTTTTAACACTAGAATTACCAGAGCCTACGAAAAAACTCGTAATTCCGTCCCACCTTAAATCGCTTCTTAAAATCGTTCACAGCTCTCTGTCAGCGTCTTTTGTCATCTAAATGTGCTGATAAAAGAAAAGCTGCAAGCAGCCGGCTATTCCATCCCCCCACCGACTTAGAACGTGCACAAACTTCTCTCAGCTCAGGCCTTGATTGATTATCTAGGAGTGAAGTGGAGTTTTAGAGTGGAAATAATAGATCATTATTTGGAACACACGCATTTTTACGTGTGTTCCGTTTCTACAGTAATCCATGTAAACACATTTTTAAAACAGAAACGTTTTTCATATTGTAGTAGTAAATGACAAAATGTAAGCATAAACTATATAATGTATGAAGCCTGAAGTCCAAATATCAAACACTTCCACAAAAGGTACAAATATAATAGAACAAGCATGCTTTTATTCAAAAATATAACTGCAGCAAAAAGCCACCTTAGCATGCCATATTGACACATACTACAGCTACCACGGTAGCATAATGGTATCAGCCGCTGACTAGTATCCAAAAGGTCATGAGTTCGATCTCACATGGTTCAACTTTGAGAAGTAAACTGCTCTTATTCTAACTATTTTAGAATAAAAACACGCATTTGATTTCAGTGTGTAACAGCCAGTAATTTATGATACTTGTAAAGGTTAGTTTTTTTTTTATTCACTTTTCATTCTCAGTCGTGTTCAGGATCCTTCCCTACCCCCCATCTGAGAATGCTGTTTTCACATAAAGATGTGCTATAGCACTGCAGCGTACTTGTGACTGCATTCTCGTACCAATGCTTGCGAACTGAAGTGCCTGCGTGCACTTTTCATGGCATTACACGTCTATTTTTTTGAGCATGCCCATGTCGCTCAAACACAGGAACATATGTTGGTGTACAAGAATAAAAAACAAGTGCACTTTTATTCTAGACTATAAGTGAAGAAAAATAAAGCAAGTTACAGTAGGCGGTTGATACGACAGCTTGCGTGGTGCAATGCTAAGAACTGCTGATTTCCGATCCGTGCTATATAAAATCATCACATTCAAATATTAACAATTTCCACACACCCTTCCTACATTCACGACATGTGTACTTGTTGCAGTGTACACATCTCTGTGCTATGGTTCCTATTACACTGAATGAGCACCTGACATTGTACTTTCTTCCCTATATAAATAACATTGGAGTATAGTGCGTCTCCAAATAAATCACATTTGAGTTATAGCGCATCTTTATGTGAAAACAGCATTGTCAGATTGATGGGGGGGTTAATCGTGAACGTGACTGAGAGAATGGAACTGAATAAAAAAAAAAAGACTGAAATCAAATGTATGTTTTTATTCTAAAATAGTTAAGTACATGCAATATTATTTGAAAACGAACAGCATCAGATCGGGTTTGAATACACGCTGCGACGCTGAACTCCCTGTCTATCTACATAGTAATAACAGTAATTTTATTATTATATAGGAGCTTCCCTGTCTGCCTATCATATAGTGCCTTTCCTTCCTACCTATCTATATATCTATCCCCTTAGCTGTTTTTTATATATTTATTATACAGTGCCTTCCCTGTTTATTTATATATCTTGTGCCTTCTCTGCCTGTTTGTCTGTCTGATTGCATATAGCGCTGAACTTACTGCTCTGTACTTTTCTGTCCTCTGCATGTCCTGGAGTACAAAAGAAACAGCACCATACAGCAACATGTGCGAACTGGCAAGATCGGGGAAAAAACACGCGGTCACTGATTACAAACCGCAAGATGAATGAAAGAGACAATATATGTAAAAACATCATCGCACTAATGCAATATTATTTGAAAACGAACAGCATCAGATCGGGTTCGAATACACGCTGACGCTGTTACAGAAGGAGTCAGCTTATTCAGTGCAGCAGTTTCAACGCAGAGTACATGCAATATGATTTGAAAACGAACAGCGTCAGATCGGGCGCATTTTCAAACCCGATCTGACGCTGTTCGTTTTCAAATAATATTGCATGTACTTAACTATTTTAGAATAAAAACATACATTTGATTTCAGTCTTTTTTTATTCAGTTCCATTCTCTCAGTCGCGTTCACGATTCCCCCCCATCAATCTGACAATGCTGTTTTCACATAAAGATGCGCTATAACTCAAATGTAATTTATTTGGAGACGCGCTATACTCGAATGTTATTTATATAGGGAAGAAAGTACAGTGTCAGGTGCTCATTCAGTGTAATAGGAACCATAGCACAGAAAGATGTGTACACTGCAACAAGTACACATGTCGTGAATGTAGGAAGGGTGTGTGGGAATTGTTAATATTTGAATGTGATGATTTAACATAGCACGGATCGGAAATCAGCAGTTCTTAGCATTGCACCACGCAAGCTGTCGTATCAACCACCTACTGTAACTTGCTTTATTTTTTCTTCACTTATAGTCTAGAATAAAAGTGCACTTGTTTTTTATTCTTGTACACCAACATATGTTCCTGTGTTTGAGCGACACGGGCATGCTCAAAAAAATAGACGTGTAATGCCACGAAAAGTGCACGCAGGCACTTCAGTTCGCAAGCATTGGTACGAGAATGCAGTCACAAGTACGCTGCAGAGCTACAGCGCATCTTTATGTGAAAACAGCAGTGTCAGATTGGGGTGGGGGTAGGGAAGGATCCTGAACACGACTGAGAATGAAAAGTGAATAAAAAAAAAAACTAACCTTTACAAGTATCATAAATTACTGGCTGTTACACACTGAAATCAAATGCGTGTTTTTATTCTAAAATAGTAAGAATAAGAGCAGTTTACTTCTCAAAACTGAACCATGTGAGATCGAACTCATGACCTTTTGGATATTAGTCAGCAGCTGATACCATTATGCTATCGTGGTAGCAGTAGTAAGTATGTGTCAATATGGCCTGCTAAGGTGGCTTTTTTCTGCAGTTACATTTTTGAATAAAAGCATACTTGTTCTATTATATTTGTACCTTTTGTGGAAGTGTTTGATATTTGGACTTCAGGCTTCATACATTATATAGTTTATGCTTACATTTTGTCATTTACTACTACAATATGAAAAACGTTTATGTTTTAAAAATGTGTTTACACGGATTACTGTAGAAACGGAACACACGTGAAATGCGTGTGTTCCAAATAACGATTTATTATTTCCACTCTAAAACTCCACTTCACTCCCAGATAATCAATCAAGGCATGAGCTGAGAGAAGTTTGTGCACGTTCTAAGTCGGTGGGGGGATGGAATAGCCGGCTGCTTGCAGCTTTTCTTTTATCAGCACATTTAGATGACAAAAGACGCTGACAGAGAGCTGTGAACGATTTTAAGAAGCGATTTAAGGTGGGACGGAATTACGAGTTTTTTCGTAGGCTCTGGTAATTCTAGTGTTAAGACTGTAATAATGAGAAGTTAAATGAAAATAATTGTGGTGATATTCACACTTTACCTGAATACAGGACAACTGGGACCAAACTAGACATCCACAGCAACACAGCAAATAGAAATTGATGTCATTGTTAATAAATATAATCAGGAATTGTACTGCTAAATTGAAAAATGAGGAAAGGCATCTAAACAGAGAAAATTACTTCTATGTTATTTATTTTATATTTTAACATTTACAGTAAATTGACCAGTGAAGATGCTGGACTAAATATTTTAAAAGTCAGGATTATTTTAAGTGCTTTTCGGAACCAGGAATACAAAAAAGCGTAAAGAATTGGATTAACACCAAAGTTGACCTCAGTTACTGAAACCAAGACATTGCGCAGGATACAAATGAAATTATTATTAAAGTCAGTACTCAGAGAGAAGATCTGAAGTGGCAGCCAGCAGATAATAAAAGCCTCCACGACTACTCCTAATGTTTTTGCGGCTTTTCTTTCAGATGGTTTTGATATTTTACTGTCACTCGACTCCTCCACTTTGCCTCTTTTCTATCATACAGTTGATGGCTCTTGAATGGCTTCTTGCAACTACAAATATTCTGATATAAAAACCAATCATCAGTGAATAAGGAACAAAAAAAGTTATGAATAAAATAAAAATTATAATTTCATAAATACTGAGTACTACACAAGCTCCTTCACATGACTCTACATCAATATAACTGAAACATAAAGTTACAACTATAATTAAAAGTGCAAACAGCCACACTACAGCAATGCTGATCCCTGCAACGGTCAAAGTTATTTGTGAGCTGTAAAAGAAAGGATGGCAGACAGCAATGTAGCGATCAATGGATATTAAAACCACATTATATATCACAGATATGCTAAGAATATTTGCAAGTGCCTGATATAAATAACAATAAATTACTCCAAAGTACCAGCAAGTTTCAATCTGGAGACTCAAAGAAAAGGGCAACACAAAGAAACCTGTTAAGAAATCGGCCGCTGCAAGTGAAAGGATCACAAAATTAGTCGGCGTGTGCAGCTGAACAAAATGAGAAATAGAAATGATGACAAGAAGATTTCCAAAGACTGTCGAGAAAAGCAAAAGACACAAGAAAATATAATAAACTCCATACACTTCATTTTCATAAATCAGTTTATAACAAGATGCATTGCTGTGAGGATAACAACGTCCAACTTTCAGTCCAATCAGCTCCATGTCTGTCCCCCGATGTCACTGAGCCGTCCTGCCTGCACACTGAGATGTTTATACACTGAGGCCCTGCGACTGACTGCCATATTCTCTCGGCTGACGTAATTCACATGAGGCGTCTCTCTGCTGTGTTTGCTTCACAAATTCTCTCAGGATGTTTGTTTGTTCATTTCAGTTCTTACTCACTAATGAGTTCATCAAATCACAGATGTCTTCATTATATTTTTTGTCAGGAGCCGCTCAGGGCTGCGGTGGTCTCTCCTCACAGCTCCACAGTGGTCAGCTGCTGGCTCTCTGCAGTTTCCTTCTTCTCTTCTGTCTGCTGTTTTTGTTTTTTTGTTCTCAGTCACTTTGACTTTCTTTCATCATCACAGCGAGCAGCACATTAAATCAGCAGGTTCAGATGAGCTGAGGTTGTGCCCAGTGGTGGTCTGACACTCCATCCTGCTGCATGGAGTGTGCTGGACCACCCTGTGCTCGTGAGAGGCCCTCACACACACACACACACAGTGTACAGTAACAGCCGTGTTTCATTTAAAAAGCCTTTTTTAAATAATTCAGTCCTTTATCATAGCGAATATTAAAATAAAATCTTCAGCCTTTAAGTATAAGCTCAGTAGAATATGAGACTCAGCACAGACACAGCAAATCATGAAGCTGAGGTCCTTTAAACAGTGAACCTCAATCACATGCTAACAGCCCCTCGATCCAGGGTTCAAATTCAACTCCTACAATATAACAATCCACACCACACAATAAAACACATCAATAATCCATGAAGGCGTAAAGCCAGCGCTGAGAATCAAAAGGCCGCTAAGCGACTGCCTATTCAATGTGTCCATGAAGAGCCTTCACGGCGGCCTCTCCGTTCCAAAGCAGCCTGATAAATGTCTGCAGTTCTCCCCGTGGCCTGTGATGGACGAGCACCCAGTGCTTTGGTGGAGGTTTGGGGCTCTGGATTGTCCACTCCATGTCTGCTTCATCCCTTCATGCTGGGCCTGAGAAGACAAAATGGTCAAGCAGCTGGCTTATTTGTGAAATAACACAATATGGTTTGTAAAATAAAAGAATCATTTAATGAAAAAATCGCCTTTTGTTTGTTTGTTTCTTTCTTTCTTTATTGTATCATGTGAGCTATGAGTACGACAGTAGTCATGACTTGGGCCCACAATTTACCGCAGCCCGCAGAATTTAACACCACGCCGCGGAATTTAGGGTTTTGCAGCGGTATAATGCCACGCCGTGGAATTAACCTAAATGCCATGGAAAATACCAAATCTGAATGAAATCTCACCATTTGAGGCATATTGATATTAGTATGATTAGTTTTGATTACTTCTTTAAGTTCTTTCTTTAGCCTATTGCATCATCTCATTAATATCTCGTTCATTGCTACTGAAATCGAACACAGTGGAGCTACAGTCCAGTTAAAGAAGCTGTCGGCGTTGCTTCCAAGTACTAATAAACTTAACGAACTGAGAGCTGAACTTGAATTTGTATCTGTTCACTGCCAGCCAATTATGAACACTCTGACTTCTTTTGAGGCACAGTCATTTATAGCTGTCGATGTCTACAGCAAAGAGTCTGACTTACTGTCTTGCCTGAAATCGTCCGGATTTCCAATTGCAACTAGCAGCTGTGAAGATGCAAAGCACAATGCTGCTGCTAAACTTGAAGAATATTTTGTGTGAACCAAACAGCCGGCAATAGACCTATTCAGATCTGTGAGAATATTTGATCCACGACAGCTACCACTCTTATCGAAGAATTTTGCTGATCATGCACAATCAGTGCCAACAATGACGGCTGCAGCAGATGAATGGCAAGTTTATCTGGACATAGCAACTCGTTAAGTAATTCCAGCTGATATCACTGCTTTTTGGTGTGCCTTAGTGGACAAACTGCCTCGCTTAGCAGCTCTTGCTAAAGTTTACATTGTGTTGCCGATCTCTTCTGCTGATGTGGAACATTCATTCTCAAAATATGGATCGGTGTTGTCACCACTGCGATACACGAACTTGCAGTGCCGTTTTCTTCAACAATAAATAAACAATAACTTTAGAAACATTATTTGATAGTTTGTTCAGAATAATATTATGCCTACATATGTTTCAGCATCGTTTGCCTAAAGCAAATCTGTGCATTAAAATGTGCGGATGTGAACGCTTTGATATACCTATTTGATTAGTATTACAAATTATGATTGATTATTATTAAGGATTAAGAATAAGAAAATTTGCATTTATTTTGCTAGGGTTATGAATTAGTCTTATGGAGTTCTGGTACTGCATTTGCCGCGCTGTAGAATTTAAAAAAATATGCCGTGGAATTTACAATTTCTTGTCGTGGTAAATTGTTGGCCCTAATCATGACCCATAAATTGTGTTTTAAGGTATTATGGTCTGCACTGTATAAGATGATTCCTGATGGACTCTCAACTCCTTTATTTCTGCTCTGCTCAGCTAATGCTTCACTTGTTCCACTTTAAAAGTTGCCCCCTAATTTCAGACCCACTTGTGTGTTTGTTCAGAAGGTATTATGATGTGGTGGTCCGCACTTCTGCCCTTTTGATTTAGTGTTCTTGTTCTAATCCTATGCTCAGTCACTGCGGTGTGGAATTACATTTGGAATTACAATTTTGTTATTACATAACGAAGAGCACACAATAATAATTCAGAACTCAGCAGGACTTCTGCAGCTACTAGAATTCAGAAGGCTGATAGCTCTGAGATAAAAGAGGACCTCAGTCTGGGGGTCTTAACACTTGAGACCCTACATCAGCAGCTTGACGGCCACAAGTGACACTTTGGAGACAGAGGAAGGCTGCTGTGTGACAGAATTGAATTGGCCTTCTTCATCACTTGTTTGTGATGTTAGTCAGTGAGTGAAGGCTGCGATGGACCCCCACTTTCACTGCTCATTTTAAAGTTGTTAGTCACACAGTTTTTTGTTCTTTATACTAAGATTCACCACATAACATTCATTCGTTCATCTTACTAACCTACTTAACCAGAGCAGGTCACAGGGTAGCTGGAGGCAATCCCAGCAAGCACTGGACATAAAGCAGCACCAATCCCTGGACAGGATGCCACTCCATCATAGGTGAACATACACACACACACACACACACGGACCCCTGTACTGACCAGATCAGATGTGTCTTGTAGCAGGCCTGACTCCCACTTTCAGAACCCAGTTTTGGACACCACACTTTCATTGATGTCCCCTCAGATGACAAGGTTTCAAAGCCCCCGTGTTCACAGGTCACCATCCAGGTCACACAGTTTTTCTCATCAGAATTCACTAAAATATCTTCTGCCACTGAATGGTGAGAAGTGGACTGAGTGTTCTCAGAAGCAGACCCTCTCACTGACCCCCTTCAGTTAAAGCAGTGAAGACATGACATTAGACATTCGTTACTTAATCTGTAGCTTTAGGATACAAAACTCACGAGAAACGTAATGTCAGTCAGTCATCTCAAACTGTGTCAATAACAGCCCTTCCAGCCCTCATAATTGACTTATAATTCATTTGTATGCATTTATGACAAAAATGTTCTGAAATTATTCTCATAAAGAAGACGTTAAGATAATGGTAAAGAGCAGCATATTGATTGGCAGGAGTATGTTACTATTTCATTGTATTCTGTTGTAATAAATACAAGAAAAGCAGATAAAGATTTGGGGTATCGTGATGAACCCCATATAATTGTCAGTTCAAAAACAAAACCACAGTGAAACAGCAATTGGCGTCTTTTCAGACATGAGTCTCCATTTGACTCACTCAAAGATAGATGGCGAACCATTTTTCAATTCAGAGGACAGGAACAGGCGGGTTCAGGTGACCAGGAACTCGAAGTGACATCATTCAGGATATGACTGTCAATCAGGGCCGATCCTGGGTAGACGGCCGCCTTTGTGCGAATGTGGTTTCGCCGCCCTACGTACCTATTTTCTATTATGATATGACAAATATTACTATTACATGTACTACTTCAAACAGGATTAAGACGGTGTTAGGGTTAGAGTCGGGATGTATAAATAAAATTTAATTTCAAACGATTAGTTTTTATAAAAACTAAATAAAGAATCACAAAAATAAAAAATCACATACATACATTAATTTATTAGTTAAACATAAAGAATGATTCTCCTAGCTTTAACAGTAGCAAATTCATCTATTATGTTTGAATGATCCAGTTTTTCACAAATTTCAGATTCTATAGACAGAAGCGCAACATCACTCAATCGTTGTTGCCCGATAGTGGAACGGAGATAATTTTTAATTATCTTGAGTTTTGAGAAGCTCCTTTCAGATGCTGCCACTGATACAGGCAACGTGAGAAAAATGCGTAATGCAATGCAGAGATTCGGAAAACAAGACGTCATCTGGACTTCAACTATTTTTTTCATAATAGTTATTGGATTTTTTGTTGCCGCTACATCTGAAAATATTTCTTTAAACATAAGCAGCCCTGCTGTCTTTTGCCGCTTCTCTTGACTCGCAATCCCGTTGAGGAACGTACGCGTCTCACATGAAATCTATCGCCTTCGCGACGCAACTATGAAACATGCAAGTTGAACGTTGACTAAGGGACTACACACATTTAGAGCGTGTCGTAAACACATGGTAAGCAATGGAACCGTTCAGACAGAGCTTGCGATGAGCCGGCGACCATCAAAGGCTTTTGCGCCTGCTCGTGCGAGCAAATCGCTATGTATATGGAGTCCCTAATAGGTATCAACGCATCGACTACAATACACGCTACACGCAACTTTGTCAAACTTTGCTCACTGCAAACGCCGCCGCTGCTATAGTTGTCGGCCGCCCTCAGACTTTAAAATTCAAAGGCGGACAGCCGCGGTCGCAGCGCCGCTGCTGCTGCACGCCTCCTCAACGGCCGCTTTGAGTTTGGCCCATGTGCGGGGCACGTTTTTGCCCGTCGCCAGGATCGGCCCTGCTGTCAATCACTGTTTCTGAAGAGGAAAGAAAACAAAAAGAATTAGGTAACAGCGCCAACCCCTGGCAACCTTAACCATGAGGTCATGTCCCAAACAAAGCGCGTGGGTGTTGGCACGGAGGGAACCACAGCAATGTAGGATTTTCAATTTAAATGGCAGGAGGTCCAAGAACCATTGAGTGATGCATGGGCTTGAGTCTTTGTGCAGCACCATCCACTGTAAAGGTGCAAGTCAGTGAATTGAATGAATTCATGGCCAAGCAGGTAGTACCTCAGCTGATGGGTAGTCCACTTAATCTCCAATGCTTCCCTTTCCACAGTCACATACCTGGTTTCCCAGTCCAATAGTTACTGGTTTAGTAACATGACTGGCTGTTCAACACCATCGATGCTCTGTCTCAACACGGCACCAAGACCTGTGTCCAAAGCAACGGTCTGGACAATAAACGGCAGAGAAAACTCAGGAGCCAACAAGACTGGTGCAGATGTAAGGGCCTGTTTTAAGTCACAAAATGCAGTTTCCAGTTTTTGTCCCAAACCACCGTGTTAGGTGCCCACTTCATTGTCAGGTCAGTCAAGGGTGAAGCCTTCTCAAAAAACTGAGATACAAACCCCAAGGAAGTACCCCACAAGTGCCAGGAAACTTTGGACTTGCTGCTTGGTTCAAAGACTGGGCCAGTTAAGTGTGGCATTAACTTTGATACACTGTGGTCTTGATAGCACCACGGTCTACCACACAGTCCAAATATCTGACCTCAGTTAATCCAAAATAACATTTTTTAAATTAATGAACATGTTGTACGCGTTTCTCCCAATAGGTTACCACGTCTTCCAGGTAGGTGACACAGTTTGTGTTATGGGGCCATAGAGCTCTGTCCACCAGATGTTTCAACGTGGCCAGTTCTCTGTGTAACCCAAATGGGAGGACATGATACTGCCAGTGACCAATAGGGGTGCTAAACACAATTTTTTACTTGGGAGATTTCGCTAAGTGAATTTGGCAATACCCTGCTGTTATGTCAAGGGTGGTCATATATCATGCTTTTCCAAGTCACTCAAGGAGTTTATTAACTCTCGGTGTCGGATATGCATCGAAACGGGAAACTTGATTTAACCGGCAGAAGTCATTGCAAAAACATCAACTGCTGTGGGGCTTTGGAACCAATACAATAGTACTCGATCAAAAACTTTCCCCAATCACTTTTAGATCCAGAATTCGTTTGACCTCAAGTTCAACTTCTGCTTGTTTTACTTTCAGGGGCGTTTATGGGCGTTCTCAGACAACTACTCCTAGGTCAGCTATAATGTCAAGCTCGATCAGAGAGGTCCGCCCAGGTATTTCATGAATCACTTCCAGCACCAACAGGATTGCTGCTTCAAGCTTCTGTCATTGTTTACATTTTAAATTACAACTGAAATTATCAACAAACCATCACAACTTATGATTTCTGTTGTTAGTGTGCCAAAATCACCAAGGTTGGCCAAAGCCTATGACTCAATAATAAGAGATCTGCGCACCCATCTGCTCGCTCACTTGCTAAATGAAACCACTGGGTGTCCACTCACTGGAGTGAACTGTTCAAAGTAAGATCAACTTTCTGTCAAGGAGTGTTATTTGTTACATCACCCGGTCTTAATCCGGCAATGCCTGATCCATTTCTTGACTTGTAACTGCTTCTTCGCAATTTTGTTTTGTGCAATGCGTGCTTATCACGTTGTGCTCTTTACATTTTTTTTTTCAGGTTCTGTCTCTCATAACACACAGTAAATGACTACAGTGCTGTCAAAATAAACAGAAGCAAAACAAAATTACGCACAAGAAACAAAATCCTCTCCCTATAAATGGCTCACGCCACTCACTAAACACCAAATAAATCACCAAGCCTACCATATTTCTGATTATTTTGAAATATTCCAATTGTAACAGAACCATCATGAATCAAAGCTCCAAAATTGCAGAAGTGTGGATGTTGATTGTGGAACAAGCTAAACGTTTGACCCACACGTGTATGAGGCTGAACGGGGAGTGATTTGCCAAGGTGAGAGGAAGTTCTTCCATACAGCGCCTGTGTGTGATTCCTGCTGTTTTCTTCCTTTGGGTTTGAGTATCTGCTGCTGTGCAGCCTTACCAGTTTCTTTCTTTTTTTATCAAGTCATGGAAACATTTTGACAGTGAAGTGTCCCACTTAATATCTGAATGTGGAAGAGTCCGGAATACCGCAAAACTCACAGGAGAACTGACTTGTGGGTTATCTGAATGGGAAGTTTGAATTGGCGCATCCAAACTATCACATGAACTGGCTTGGGTCTTATAGTGGCCAACGTCCAGCCTGATAAGCGGTGCCCCTGATTGATCAGACACACAAATATTTCACACATGAAGATACACAACACAACAGTAAGAACCGATCAGCTGTCGAAACACAACCCAGCAAAGCAGGCAAATATGGAATCGAGACCTGGATGATCTGTGATGTGCGGCTACACTTGGAGTAGACACATTTATACCAACATCAAGTTGGGCTTTTACTGCCAGCTCTTACCTGCACCAAGTGTTGACAGCAGGTTTGCAAAGGCCACACATTCCACGCTTTCAACTAAAGTCACACTGTCAAGGTGGACACTTGGCTGCTTTAGATGTCATCTTGTGTCATTTGATTGGATAACAATATGCAGTTCAAGGGAAATGTGACTTTAACTCCTGTTTTTATGGCTGCTCTGTCTCTCTTCTTAGGTATTTTCAGGGTTGCTTACTGGACCACATAGCCTAACAGAAATGACACACAGTACAGTAGTGCGCTGCTAAGATTGAGCAGGAGCAACGCGTGAGTCTGATTTGGACACCTCATAGGGTTGAGTTTGGGCTGTGGGCCCAGTGTGGTTATGGTGCCCAAATGTACATTGTGAAGTGGGCCCACTTTACCTACAGAAGCCCAGGTGGGCCCACAGGGCTTGTTTGCTGGGAGTAACTGGTGTGGTCAGGGATAATAAAATAATTGAAAACTTAAACTTAACAGTTTCAGTCTTTGCATCTGTACTCTTACAAAATACTGAGAATTATATTACATTATGGTCACTTGACCGTAGTGGTCCAATCAGCTCTACACCCTCATTTCTATTCTGATTATTACAAAATACTAAATCCAGATAGGCTTCACCCCATGTTGGTGCTTTAACATGCTGTGTTAACAGTCACTGATGACTTCTAAAAACTCTTGTGCTCCTCCATCTGCAAGGTTATCCCAGTTAATATTTGGATAATTAAAGTTCCCCATGACTATAATATCCCCCTGTAAACTTGCCTTTTTGATATTACTAAAAAGATGTGTGTTGAAATTACTGTCTGAATTGGGTGGTCTATAACACACTCCTAAAATAAGACCTTTTTCCCTAATGCTTTCCAGGCGAAGCCACATGTCCTCACTAAGATGAGGCTCATCATCCAACTGAAGAGGACTTACATTTAAATTCTGTTTGGCATAAACAGCAACCCCACCTCCTTTCTGTTCTGTCTATCATTCCTAAAAATGTGTATCCCTCTATGTTAATCTCATCCCCATCTTTGTTATTTAGCCAGGTTTCCATTATTCCTATAATATCATAATTATGCTTTGCTACATGCAACTTCAACTCACTTACCTTATTTTTGATATCTCTAGCATTACGTCAAGCTATTTTTGTGTTACTCCTTCTACATTTAAATGTTTGCTTAGAATTTACATTGCTATGCATTTTATTTCTACACCATTGTTTGTTCCTCCATGTATAGTTCTAAACCTGGCCTGTCCTAAACTCCCTGCCCCCCAATCCTCGACAAGCCTACACATATGCCTCCCAAATACATTGGTGCCCCTCCAGTTCAGATGTAACCCATTGTGGCAGAACAGGTCCCATCTGTTCCAAAAGGAGTCCCAATGCCCCATAAACCTATACCTTTCTATCCTGCACCAAGATTTGAGCCATGCATTAAGCCTTCTTATCTCCTCAGTCTTACCAGGACTGGCGTGTAGCACAGACAGAACTTCAGAGAAGACCACCTTGTCAGTTCTGCTCCTCAGCTTGGCACCTAACTCTTTGAATTTGGATCGCAGAACTGACAGACTACCCTTATGTATGTCATTTATTCCAACATGGACAATAACAACTGGATCTACCCACCGCTCTGGCCAAGAGCCTATCCATCCTTTCAGGGAGGTCCCCCCCGTGCAACACACCATGCAAGACTATCTGTTTCTGAAGCACACCTGCGCTTCAATCCCCCTAATGATTGAGTCCCCAACTATCACTACCTCTCACTGTATGGGAACTAGTTTTGAGTTGGCCCGTTGGAGCTCCTAATCCTTGCCAATCACCTCAGAATTATCAGAGACACTGTCCAGCTCTGCAAATACATGATAACGGTTCGACACTTCTAATTCTGGTTTTGATGCCCCCAGACAGTGTGAACCCTTTACTTTAAGCCTTCTGACTGTGACCCACCTATTCTACCTGTCTGATATGGAATCTCCTCCTGTGCCACCTTGCCGCTCTAAAGAACACCTGTGTTAGGTCCACCAATTCTCTATTACAATGCAGGCCAGCCAACTCCTCCTCCTGTTCAGTGACACTGAGTTCGAAGTGCTAAATATTGCACCTAAACTCAAGTATTCTAATTCTGGATGAACATCAGACCACAGTATTAATTAAAAATGGAGGCCTTTATCAAACTGTCCACACATGTTCAGTATACACGTTTCTTCTGTTGCCCATGAGTGTGTTTCCAAGCACCTCAATAATGTGGTTATTCACAGATCTGGTTTCTGAAATTTAATGTAAATGCTGGGATATCAGAGGTAGATTTATCAGTGAATAACCTGGTTAAGTAACCCTGTAAACCGTTAAATGGGTCACACTTAAGGATTTTCTAGTCTGTACAAGTTCACTGCACTCTATCAGCCTGCGAGTATCTTTACTACACACACACGCATCCCTCCCAGCAGACACAGATGGAAGTGTCCACAAGATCAATTTCCAGAGACAAATGCTCAGGCAATCGCATTAGTCCTTCTCCTGGCTGAAATGAACTGTTGCTGTATTTCAAAAATCGCTAAATTTATGTGAATGAGCTGAACATACAATAATAAAGTCTCGATACAATCTCAGGAACGGTGGGGTAACACGTTAAAAATAATGTGCATTAAGTAGTGCAGTCACTTTTTGTAATAACTAGTAACGTAATGTAATTCTTAATTTATTGAGGTAATAACACCCGTGTTATTATTATTCTTATTACACAGTAGCAGCAGGTGTAAACCAAGAAGCACACATAGCGGTATGCCGCCCCTTTGCAGGGCTCAATCACACAGCCAAGGAGAACACATTCATATTTTTCTTAATGAACCCCAGAGGACTCTTTAATTTTATATCACAGCTTTAGTTGTTTCAAAACTCTGCTGCAAGAGTCCTTGCACAAACCAGTAACAGTGAGCACATCACACCCGTCCTGCTTCGCGTTTCCTGGC
Organism: Polypterus senegalus; assembly: GCF_016835505.1. Lineage (NCBI taxonomy): Eukaryota > Metazoa > Chordata > Cladistia > Polypteriformes > Polypteridae > Polypterus > Polypterus senegalus. The sequence continues at coordinate 5,251,696 of NC_053156.1, forward strand.
TCCCTGTGTCCTACAGGATTAAATATAAAATTCTATTAATAACCAACACAACTCTAAATGGCCTTGCACAACTACGTCAGTGACCTTCTAAATCACTCTGCTCCTGTTCGTCTACTAAGGTCCTCTGATTCTGGTAATCTTCTTGTGCCTCACACTAACCTGCATTCTATGGGTGACAGCAGGGCCTTCAGATCCATAGCACCCAGACTATGGAATGACATCCCAAAATTAATCATATCAGCTGACTCCATTCATTCTTTTGATAAAACAACTTAAAACTCATCTATCCAGGAAGGCTTTTAACTTAACTTAACATTCTGCCATTTCTTTTAGTTTACCTCTCTGTCCAGGTGCTCAGGATAATTTGTGTGTCTGTTTTATCATGAATTAGGTTATTTGTTAGGTTTTCCTTTTAGTATTGAATTTAGTATTTTACTCTGTTTTATTGTCCTTTATTCTATTTAATGCTTTGTCTGTTTCATTGTTCTGTTCAGGAAAACATTTGTGTCCAATGTTACATATACTCTGCTGTTTTTTTAAGACTCTGTGAAGCGCCTTGAGCATGGGAAAGGCGCTATATAATTAAAATGTATTATTATTATTATTATCTTCAGCATTGCTGTTAGTTTTTACAGGCAGACCTGTAATACTCAGTGAAAGGCCTGCTGTAGTTTTTATATTCAGTTTATATTCGGTACATATCGCCATCAGAAGGCTTCCTCAACTTTACTCATTTCTTCTTTACGGCCCACAGCTCATGTTTAATAAAAGAGACGGGACACAGCAGGTGTGATGATAAGCGTGCATTGCCTGTCTGTAAACTGAAGTCATTTTACATTCTGTGCCCAGCCGAACTCAAACATGGGGCAGCATTTCAAGACCAACAGTCAGCCAGCTGTCATATCTTAGAGAAAGTCATAAATGAGGGAGGATGAAGCTTATATACATTTCATATGTGGCCAAGAAACTGTTAAGCATGAGCAGCCTTTGAACCTTTGCTACCACACAACTTCAGACCACAACTCAAGAGCCTCAGGCTGTGCTTTGCTACAAGTAGGGCCCAACCTTAACAGTTACCAGGTCTCCATTGAGCACCATTTTCAACAAGTTGACAACCAATGTCATAGCCCTGATGTCAAGAGTGTCTACCATTTTAGCAATGCCCTGGTATGTCAGCATTGTAATGAAATCAGACAGTTACATTTTTTTTGACGTAATAGCTGTTACAGTATATAAAACGAACTTTTGCATAATTCTTTTGCTGTTGTATTATTTTGTGCTGTTCCACGTGTTATGAAATTGAATCAGCCTCATTGTAGTGTGGGGGCTGCAGACCCCTTTCTTTTTAATGCTATTAATAAAATACTTTGTTTCCTCAGTATTACACATGAACATGTCTGCTATGCTAGAAGATGACAGCTTCAGGAGTGGCACCGGAATTGTCACATGCACAGAGTACAGCAGCTTTAGAAAATACATTCAGAGCTATGGCTGCTGTTTGTCACTAAACACACAATCCATCAGTGGTGCAGAAATGTAAAATACTTCAGGAAAAAGAAACCAACTGGGCAACACAGCTGAAATGGCGGAGCACAAATGAATTTGGACTTCTGCTTTAGTTTCATTTCAGGATGGCATGAGAATATTTTACAATTGAGAAGAGAAAGGATATTTTTCTCTTATCTGATTACTTCTCAGATTTGATATCCTCACACTCTAAGAGTGTCTTATTTAATGTAATTAATGAAGGTATTTACCCCCATTCAGAAACAGCGTTAAATAGTACTATTCATTCACAGTGCAGTTTCTTTCATTCTTTGCCAGCAAAATCAATAAAGTCTGCTCAGCATTCTTTTAACGGGTTATGTACTTCCTATTGTTAATCATGGTATTGCTTTGGAATCCTTTGATGTTGTTTCACTTTCACAGCTATAAAGTACCATTAACACACTTACTACTTACTACAAGACCTACTTTTGATCCTCTTGATGTTGTTCCACCAGGCCTCGCACTGGAAGCTTTTGATATCTTGGGTCCAGTATTGTTGGCTATAATAAATGCTTCTGTTAGTGAGATAAATTCTGTGTTCAAGAGTTGCTTTGCCCAGCTTTGTCGTTTTGCCAATATTAAGCCTTTCTTATCTCCTAGGGATCTTAAAGAAGTTACTCCTGCTTTTATCGTTTCTCATCTTGATTACTGCAACTCGTTGTATTCTTGGATCAGCAAATCCCTGATAACTTGCAGGTTGTAATTGTTCCAAAATACTGCTGCATGTTTTTTGGTTGGGGCAAGAAAATTTGATTCTATTTCTCTAATTTTAGCCTCTTTATACTGGATGCCTGTTAGTTTCAGAACCGATTTTAAAATTTTACTGCTGGTTTTTAAATCAATACATAGATATGTTCCTGCCTATTTATCTGAATTGTGTGTTCTACAGCAGCCATCCAGAGAGCTTAGATCTACCGGTCAGTTGTTTCTTGTTGTCTGTCGTACTAAGTGCAAAACTAAAGGGAAACGGGGCCGCTGCACCTCGTCTGTGGAATTTATTACCTAATGACATTAAGGAGTCACCCTCACTTAACTTTTAAACCACCAGAACTGGCTATAGTTGTGTCTCAGTGATATTTGCCAGCACATCACAGCTGATCAGTCAGTGCCGTATATTCGTTGAACGGCCAGCTCATGACCACTGCCGGCCCCGGCAGCACTGCAGCATCACCGTCCCTGGGATTCAGCCGCTGCACTAGACTAGCCTGCGAGCATCAGCGTTGGCCTCTGTGTGCTTGCGTGCCACCAGTTCAAATGCAGTTGGCTCAGTGATTAATGAATTTCATCAATGGTTTCAGTTGCATCTTGTACATATAATAATTGATTGTTGCAGTAGTTTTTTTAATAGTTTCTATAGTTCATTGGCAGTGTGTAAAATGATCTGTGTTACAGTAATTGCGATGCTCTTTACATGAAAAAAAAATATGTGTTACATTAAAATTTCACATTTTCTTTGTGAATTGTGATGTTCACTTAAAAAGTACAGCAAAAAAGTATTTGGCTTCAAGAGGTGCATTAACCCCCTCATTGTGTGGATGGAAGTGGAGATCGGTTAAGGTACAGGCTTTTCTTTTCTGTAGATGAAAAGGAGGGATGAGTATTAATACAATGTCTCAGACCCCCATCTCTTGTAGTTACACGCACAATCGAGCCCGCTGACTGTCGCCTAATCGCGTATGTGTGTGACACAACCCCTACCTCCAACTCAGACCCGTCAGGTCAAGGGCCCGAATCAACAGGTTGAAAACACAGGATAGGGCATTGGCGTTGGCTTGAAGAGCACCCCGCCGATAAACAACTTTGAACTTATAAGGCTGCAGGTCCAAAAACCATCTAGTGACACAAGGGTTTGATTCCATATGCACAACAATCCACTGGAGGGTGGTGTGGTCCATAACCAAGGTGATCTCCTGCCCCAGTAGATAGTACCTCAGCTGATTTACAGCCTATTTGATCACCAGGGCTTCCTGTTCCATGGCCGCATACCTTGTCTCCCGGTCTAGCAGTTTCCGGCTCAGGTATATCACGATGTGTTCAGCACCATCAATACTTTGGCTCAACATGGCACCTAGACCTGTCTCTGAAGCATAAGTCTACAGAATAAAAGAAGCATTAAAATCAGGAGCCCTTAATACAGGCTGAGGTTAGGGACTCTTTTTATCCCATACATTGAAGGAAGCCCTCATCTTTGTACAATGTGGATCGTCCATATGGTCAAGGAGCAGGGCTTCGACCTCCTCAACCTTCTTGGAGAATTTTTCCACCTCCAGGTTTGTCGATGGGGCGTCTGTTCCGTCATTGTGGTCAGTGACGTCAGTGGAAGTTCACGGCATGGGGACAGCCAAGTCTGGAGGAATTCCTATCCACTATAAGGCCCAAATTCTCTGAGGGAGTGGTTGATTTCATACCGAGTTTAATCTCAGAACAGTACCACTCTGATATCACCGGAAAAGGAGGATTAGGTAATACTGCTACCAACAAAGATTTAGGGGTGCCATCACAAGTTATAACTTTTTTGGCATCTCTATAATATCTGGTCTCCCTGTGTATACAAGTTAAACTTGTCATTGATTTTTTAAACTGTCGCGGTAGGACAAAGAGACGAGCAACAGTAAACATGTTACTCCTGGAGTCAAACACAGCAACCACCCTGTGAACGTCCACTAATAGCACTCCTGTATTGGGAAGGGAAAGGGGATTAGACACAGCACAATAATTTCTTCTTTTGCCCATGTACAGTCCATTGGCTCTGTGGAGAGCAGGCAGGCGTTGATTATGTGTCCCAGCTCCCCAACTTGAAACAGTGCAGGAGGCCAGGCTGTGTCACTACTGTGTTGGAGGGGCTCAGGGTTATCAACACACACCTACTCCTAGAAAAGCACACTTACAGTTAAATTATACAGCAATAATAACATTAAAAATAAAATTGTGATCTAAAACATAATAAGATCACTTTACACTCATATTTGATCATTACAGTCATATTTGATATTTTTATATTTTGTTCTCTCCTGGATTTTTGCAACAACACTACAAAGACAAATTCCTCACCATATTAGGTTACCAGGCCAATAAAGAGAATTCTGGGAATTCTGGCATTTCACTTGAACAGACATCACAATCAGGAAATACGATACACTGAATCAAATTTAGGATTTGAGTGGACAGTCACATAGTTATTTGGGATTAGTGACACGACACAAATTACTTTCACGTGTTTGAAATCAACATGCTGAGGTTTATCTAAACACACTGACATAAAGCACCAGGAGCATCATGCATAACACTCTGCGTAGAATTCACACTATAACATGGCGTAAGCACAAAAGCGGAAATGTGCTTACACATAAAAAATCCAGATGCATAAATCTGTGCGTTCGCCAGCTTCCACGTTCTTCCACTACATAAATCCCAGTCAGCATGAAAAGTCCCAGAATTACACCTCTTTGAATATGCAAATCAATATAAATAGCCCTTAACTCAGCCTTCTGTGAAAAGGCCATGGCAAAAGCACGGGGAAAAATAGAAGAATTTCAGCGAATACCAAGTGGAGGCAAAGGAAAAACATACTATTTGTGTGTTTAAACAGTGGTATAAACAACAAAAGGAAGTTCATCGAGTGACATAGAGTGTCAGAGAAACTGGAAAGTTCAAGTTCACAAAGTAGCACAGTGCCCAAAATTTAAAAAAAGTTGTCAGATATCAAAGTCGCCATGAAAAGGCAAGTCGTAGCCCATCGTCTGAGTGTCATATGTAAGCTTATTAGGGAACAGAGAAACAAAAAAAGGCTCACAGTGGGAAAAAAGCACGAAATGTCATCTTTAATTTTGAAATTTCCAATTTAATCATGTAGTTTATTTTGTCATTAAAGTAGACACTCTCTTTTTCATTCTTTCCAAGGGCACGAAGCGGAAGCTGAAGCAAACAATGACCAAAGGGGAGATGAACTGCGTCGTCGAAGAACTCCAGGCTCTCCACATCCAGATCCAGAAACTCCAGTCCAGACGGAGGCACCTCAGGGATCTGTTAGTAAATCCTCCCTGGAATCAGAAATCATCAGAGCAAATCGTGGTTTGGTAACTTCGACTTTCAAGGCCAAGTGAGCTTCACCCCTGCGCCGGAGTGACAACGCCAACGATGAAGAATCTGGCCTGTTTCAGCTTTGCAGGCGGGGGTTTAAGGCTAGAACACCTCCATTAGCACAGGCAGGTATCAACACCCAGAACCAGTTCGACTCTGTCTGTGCCCCCAGTTTGCCTTCAACCCCAGGTGATTATTTGTGATTGGTGATTCAATTGTAAGAAACCTAAACATCACATGACCTAATCAGAAATCTTTTGTCTCTTCTTTTCCTGGTGCTTGTGTCCGAGATGTAATGAAATGTGCGCCAACAGTCTTCGAGGGGCACAAGAACAGGGCAGTGGGATCAATTGTGATACACGACGGGGTTAACAACGTGAGACACAACAGTAAGAGATTTTCAAGGTGGACTTCGCAGCACTAATTAAAGCCATTAAGGAGAGGACCCCGGCTGCAAGAATTTTCATCTCAGGTCCCTTACCTCTCGTGAGAAGATGAAATGAGTATTACAGTTGTCTGCTGGCATTAAACATCTGGCTGAAAGGCTTCTGCGAGGGACAAACATCAGGTTCATAGACAACTGGGACCTCTTCTGGGAGAGGCCGCGTTTCTTTAAGAGGGATGGACTGCACCCAAATAGATTCACCACCCGGGTCCTCTCCAAAAACATCACTAAGGTAATTCATTTCTCTTGACTCTCTATTTTTACTTCTAACCCCTTCTGTTATGCTTGTGATATTTTGGTAAGAAAATCTTCCTCAAAAGTGCACTGCATTAATATTCTAATAACTAACTTCAGTGCACGTAAAACATCTAGGCACTACAGCATAAATATGAATAATTTAATTATAATTACACCTCTAGATGAACAATGCATTAAAACTATAAAAACAGATTATAGATTAAATAAAAAATACCCACAGAGCGGTGCTAATAAAAATAATTTAATTTCTATCTAAATACCCATAAATCTTATTAGTGACAGGAAAATTGATTTTATTGTGTAAGTGAAACGTGTTTTAGCTCAGATGATGCGGCTGTTTTAATCGAATCTGCACTTCCAAATTACAGCTTTGCTCATGCGGATCGCCAAGGTAAGAAAAGTGACGGCATAGCAAACATTTACTCAAACCGGTTAAAGTGTAAAGATGTCGGCTTTGGCAAATTCAAGTCCTTTGAGTATCTTGCCATTGTTATTCATGGAGTTTCTCAGTTTCTTGTATTATCTATATATAGACCTCCTAAATACAATGCGTCTTTCTTTGAGGAATTCTCAGACTTGGTGTCAATTGTAATTACGAACTATGGCACACTCCTAATAGTCGGTAACTTTACCTTTCATATCGATAATCAGTGTGACCTAAAAGTAAAAGAATTCATGAACCTCCTGGACTCTTATGATTTTAGCCAGCACATTAGTCAGCCTACACATAAAGCAAGTCATACATTAGTCTTAGTAATTACTTAAGGACTAAAAGTTGATGTGAAGCAGATCGTTGATATAAAAATAATGACAGAAAATATTCACGAGAAGAATATTGTTAAAAAACACTTCTTTGATTCATCAGCAGCTTCAAAATTTACAAACCCGATTCCAAAAAAGTTGGGACACTATACAAATCGTGAATAAAAACTGAATGCAATGATGTGGAGGTGCCAACTTCTAATATTTTATTCAGAATAGAACATAAATCACGGAACAAAAGTTTAAACTGAGAAAATGTATCATTTTAAGGGAAAAATATGTTGATTCAGAATTTCATGGTGTCAACAAATCCCAAAAAGTTGGGACAAGGCCATTTTCACCACTGTGTGGCATCTCCCCTTCTTCTTACAACACTCAACAGACGTCTGGGGACCGAGGAGACCAGTTTCTCAAGTTTAGAAATAGGAATGCTCTCCCATTCTTGTCTAATACAGGCCTCTAACTGTTCAATCGTCTTGGGCCTTCTTTGTCGCACCTTCCTCTTTATGATGCGCCAAATGTTCTCTATAGGTGAAAGATCTGGACTGCAGACTGGCCATTTCAGTACCCGGATCCTTCTCCTACGCAGCCATGATGTTGTGATTGATGCAGAATGTGGTCTGGCATTATCTTGTTGAAAAATGCAGGGTCTTCCCTAAAAGAGATGACATCTGGATGGGAGCATATGTTGTTCTAGAACCTGAATATATTTTTCTGCATTGATGGTGCCTTTCCAGACATGCAAGCTGCCCATGCCCCACGCACTCATGCAACCCCATACCATCAGAGATGCAGGCTTCTGAACTGAGCGTTGATAACAACTTGGGTTGTCCTTGTCCTCTTTGGTCCGGATGACATGGCGTCCCAGATTTCCAAAAAGAACTTCGAATCGTGACTCGTCTGACCACAGAACAGTCTTCCATTTTGCCACACTCCATTTTAAATGATTCCTGGCCCAGTGACAACGCCTGAGCTTGTGGATCTTGCTTAGAAATGGCTTCTTCTTTGCACTGTAGAGTTTCAGCTGGCAACGGCAGATGGCACGGTGGATTGTGTTCACTGACAATGGTTTCTGAAAGTATTCCTGAGCCCATTCTGTGATTTTATTTACAGTAGCATTCCTGTTTGTGGTGCGGTGTCGTTTAAGGGCCCAGAGATCACGGGCACCCAGTATGGTTTTACGGCCTTGACCCTTACGCACAGAGATTGTTCCAGATTCCAGTGAGAAAGAGAGTTAGTGCACTCTGCCACATCCCGGCATGCCTCAGAACTGCCTTCACCCGAGCCCTTTAGCTGCCTCCCATGCGCGCGCGTGCGTGACAATACACACACACATATATAAACATATATATACATATGCATACATATCTACATATATACATATACACACACACATACATATATATATATATATATATATATATATATATATACACATACAATCTTTGGGGTGCAAGCAACTGTTGCTAGGGGTGCCAGAATCCATCAAGGAAGAAAAATGAAAAACATTATTTGTACAAAATCTTAATTTATTTATCCATTCCTAAATAATTAAATGGGCAGGCTATTCCGTATCAGTGCAATACGCTGTTTGTTAAAACGGATGACTCCGCCTTACGCATACAAGTCTGCGTGGATATTATGAACTATCCTATCTGTTCAAGTTCTATTTAAATTTTAAATAGAAGGAATTTTTATTTAGTCAACAGAAATATCTTTGGTAGGAATGTAAGTTAAATGTAGGCATCATTGCATAAATTTTTCTTCACCATACAAATGTAAATTCGCCTTACATTCCAACCAAAAATATTTGTGTCGACTAAATAGAACATGAAAAGATATATTTTACAAATGTGATCACGCAATTCAGATCGAGTTGACGCGCACTACATCGAGCCCGCGTGCTATTGTGGTTTTGCCTGCATGCCTCAATAAGTCACCATCCCCTCGCTCTTACATTTTACCGTTCATCTAATGAATACACTGAGTATGGCTTCACCAAAACAATCATTGATGGCGAATAAAGTATCCATTATTCATAAAGCTTCAATTGGTGATCTGTCTTTCTGCTAACCGCATATTTTTTCATACGTCTCAAACCAAGGGGATGCGAGGGTAAAATGAATTGGGAAGCACGCGTACATACTCAGTGCACCCCCTCTTGAGAATCAAACCTTGGCGCTAGAGGCGAAGCCTCTACAATGCGCCACGGTGTGTGGTTTGTCTATTTGAGAGTATGTAGATCGGGGTATATATATATATACTAGCAGAATACCCGCGCTTCGCTGCGGAGAAGTAGTGTGTTAAAGAAGTTATGAAAAAGAAAAGGGAACATTTTAAAAATAATGTAACATGATTGTCAATATACAGTAATTGTTTTGTGAGTGTTATGAGTGTTGCTGTCATCAAGGATTTGATTATTACTATTTCTTTCAATCAGGTTCGTATTTGTAGGATGCGTTGTGTTCAAGTTACATTCCGTGTTTGTCAATCGTTGTAAAGATAACAGGTGTCATTCATCGATTCGTTTCTTACTGCATCAATAAACAGCTCGTCTTCCTCTTTATCTTAAACGTGACACACTGCATGCACGGGTTTTTTTTACACTGTCTTCCTTTAGTGGGACATTGACTTTTCCCACTGTGTTCTTTGTTTCCGCAGTAGCTGCACTTATGAATATGCTTGTATGTGTCACACGCTTCATATTTTCTTGCTGCCTTCTCAATTGTGTAATTCGGTTTTTGTTCAGCACTCTTTGGAACTGTTGCTTTTTGTCTGTGCACTGCGTCATTTCACGTGAGCCGCTCAGTGTACATGCATCAAAGGTTCCCAGCTGTGCTGGTGCCATCTCGTGCTATGTCCATGGCTGTATTTAATGTTAGCTAAGACCCGGCACTTAAAAGTTTCTCTCGCAGTTTCGCTGAGTTTGTGCCAAACACCACCCTGACCATTTCATCTTCCTCTGCATAAGCACAGTCCTTCACCTGTGAATATTTAGCGGCAGTGTTTCTATTGGATTGCCGCAGACGGACGGCCTTATATGGGCAGGCATTAAATTACGTGGGAGGCGTAACTCTGCCTCCCACGGCCATCGAGCTGCTACAGTATATGGATGAAAAAACAGGTTCCAGTTATGACCATTACACATAGAATTTCGAAATGAAACCTGCCCAACTTTTGTAAGAAAGCTGTAAGGAATGAGCCTGCCAAATTTCAGCCTTCTACCTACAAGGGAAGTTGGAGAATTAGTGATGAGTCAGTGAGTGAGTGAGTCAGTGAGTGAGTGAGTGAGGGCTTTGCCTTTTATTAGTATAGATTATCATTATTATTTATGGTGGCTCCAAAATCCGTACTAACCCCTAATTTCTCTTCTGTTCTTTTTCCAGGTTTCTAGGGAGGCGACCTGTGCCACCACCACCTGATCAAAGCACCGTTATGTCCCTACATTGATGGACTAAAAGCCAGAAGTCTACGTGACCATCATCATCAAGTCCTTCCATGAGAACCCTAAATCCAAAGAGGACTGTTTCATTTATGTTAGGTAGAATGCCCAGAGGAGTCCACATGATCATCATCATCAAATTCTTCCATAAAAACCCTGAATGCCATGAGGACTGATTGAGGTCATTTGTGTTAGGTAGAATGCCTAGAGGGGGCTGGGTGGTCTTGTGGCCTGGAACCACTGCAGATTTCTTTTTCTCCAGCCATCTGGAGTTTTTTTTTTTTGTTTTTTCTTTCCTCCCTGGCCATCAGACCTTACTTTTTGCTATGTTAATTAGTGTTCCCATATTCTAATTTTTATTTATTTTGTATTTTTTCTCTTTCTTTATCATGTAAAGCAGTTTGAGCTACATTGTTTGTATGAAAATGTGCTATATAAATTAATGTTGTTGTAAAACATCATAAACTTCATCTTAAAATCGTTTAATTTACTAGTTTCTCAAATCCTATCATAACTAAAGTAGCATGTTAAATGCTTTGTTTTGTATTTGTTCTTCTATGTGCTCCATGTGTGTGAATCACTACGTGCTTCCGGGCATCCTCTTCCTCTGACAGGATACAGAATCCATAACATCTATATATAATTCACTAAATAAGTCCATGGCAAGCAAGACGCACGCAAGACATGGCAAGCAAGACGCACGCCAACTCACAGAGCCCCGCCCACCAACAATTCACTAAGCGGCCAACTATGGCACACAAGACAGACCATGGGATACGCACAACAGAGCCCTGCCCACCAACAATTCAAGCAAGAGTGAAAGCATTTGCCAAGAATGTTTTCATTAATCAAGAATATATAATTCATTAAGCAGCCAACCAGGGCACGCAAGAAGCAGCACACAAGACAATCCATGTGAAACGCACGACAGAGCCCCGCCCTCCAACAATTCATTAAGCAACCGACCATGGCACGCAAGACAGGCCATGGGATACACACGACTGAGCCCCGCACACTAACAATTCGAGTGAGAGCAAAAGCATTTGCTAAGAATGTTTTCATTAATCAAGAATGAAAGTCGGAGGTTCAAAGACGATCAGATACCGTCGTGGTTCTGACTATAGACGCTGCCGAGTGGCGATCCAGCGGCATTATTCCCATGACCCGCCGGGCAGTCAACCGGGAAACCAAAGTCTGTGGGTGTGACAAAAGTGCAGAAAAAGAACTCGCGTTAGGGTGCGACATTGACACCCCTTTGATACGACCACTTTGGTGTGCTGACTCATAGTCTAAATATCAAATGAACACTTTCACAGAAGGTACAAGTAAAACAAAACAAGTGCACTTCTATTCAAGAATATTACTGAAGAAAAACAAATTGGGTTAGGGTACAACGCTGTGTCATAATCAAGAGGCTGTGGGTTCGATTCTGGGTCCTTACAGTATTTACATTTTTGAGTAGTGAGATGCTATTATTATTATTATAATAGAGTAAAAACATAAATTTGACTTGAGTCTGTACCAGCTGGTGTAAATTTATTGCATTTGCAAAGGTTAGCATTTTTTTATTTTAATTTGATGTATTTTTATTATTATTTTTTTTATTAAGTCTGACAAGTGTTAAGCAGCTGCGGCTTATCTCAAAAAGTAAAGACTCTTCCAAGGACTTGTTCTATAAGCAATTACTGTTGACAAGGCCCCTCACTCTTACAGCCTTCATGAATGATCCACAGACCACCCCTTTGATTGTTCTAAGGTCCTCAAACTCCTTTAATATGTAATAAAAGTCGTCTTATACAATACCTGTATCTTTTTTATCTGTCTGATCACTGTCCATCTCCATATTGTATCTTCACACTGGTAATGCTCCGGCAATTGCCAATAAAAATAATCCCTCACTCCAGGTATGTCCTTATTCAGCTTAAACCAAGCTGTCAGGGTGGTATCTCTACCCCACCTCTATCCAATGTGCATACTTCAGTTTCCTCTCTAAATACAACTGCATACTTATATGAGAATGCTAACAGACAACAAATCAAAACAGCCGCCACACTGCTTTGGGGGCGCAGATATACCGAAAGTTCATGTTCAGGAGTATTCCAATGACAATGCTGACACAATCATGTCCCTTATATACGTATTTGAAGACGTACTTCACATGACTCAGATACAGGTTGAAATTTACTAGCCTTTCATTCGTCGCTGTCCTTCCACTTATCATAACTCTTTAACACTTTCTATTTTTTTAATACCTGTATGGAAATAGTAGTGAATATACTTTAGCATCCAAGTTTGGATGAAGGAAATAAATCCTCTGGCTGTCCCTATTTACATTCCATGAATCTGCTCTAGAACAGATTAGGAGGACCCGCTCCAGAGGTGATTCTCCATCTGGGTGCTTAAACAATGATGGCTACCTCATTTGTCCTTACAGAATTATGTCTCTGTGGATTCCTATCCAGTACATTTGCCACTGTAACAGTGTTTGGTCGAGCACCTGCTGCTCTGTGTATTCCTTTTCAATTTCAAACATCATTCTACACGGTGGAGTGAAAGGATTAATTTCACTCATTCGTCACCTTACCTGATTCATCAGTGCAGGACGGCACCTTGAATTGTCCTGTTGGTGACCTTGTCTGGGTTGAGGATATACAGTTGAGCCTATGGACTTTACTCATCATTTTTTGGTTGTAACACACCTGCCTTATGCTAAAAGTCATCAGTTATCTGGAAACAATAGGGTCCTCTATGAGGAGGAGGGATAATATTCACAGAAAGAACAATTAGAGTACCAGATGTTCTTTAAAGAAATTCACTGAATCTGCACTTTGACCTGTCTGGAACCGGAAGTGGAGTAAGACAAGTCTCTCTTCTGCTCCTCCCCAATAAATCTTTAGCCATAATATTTGCACTGACCGCCCTGACTACACTATAGTCTACAATCCCTACTAAATAATTTAATTCAATCTTGTGAGTTGTTGTAAGATTTTGCGGTCCCCTGCCCCAATGACTTCACACCCCCTGACGCTGAACATCACTCTGTAGTTTGGCTCTGGTTGTTTTTGGTGTCTCCTTTGGCCCGCACTGCTGCAATGGCTGTGGTATTCTTATGATTTCACTCTCCATGTTCCTCTGGATTTTCTACTGCCTGAGTACTGAGTGTTCACAGATGTCCTTAGTAATTTACACATTCACATCCTCATGAAATTCATCATCCCTGGTCTGGTGCATCATATCTTCATTTCCTTTCTCACTGACTTCCTTAGCTTTGGGTTGTTCATGCTGTCTCATCATACGTTTATACATGTGATCCCTTTCCCTAATGAAAGCTTATTGCTTTTGAGATACAGCTGCCTGTTTCTGCCCATCTGGCAGTTACTCTCTGTTTGACATATTTTGTGTTGACATTTTCAGTGCACCATCTACTGGAATGTGTTTTTGTAATTCAGTTAGCAAGAATGTGCACTGCATTTGTCATTTCAACACACGGCGCCTCACAAACATTAGCACTACTTTTACAAATCCCATTCCAAATATCTTATAACAGAGATAGAGAAACCTGACAGGCACAGAGATACACAGAAACACAGACAGACACTTCATATGACTCTGTTATAAGCCATTTAGTACAACCTTCTGTTGGAATGTCAAATGTGATGAATTGTATTACTACAAATGTTTGTGAAGCACTCACTATATGTTGGAATGACAGAGACATGGCTACTAGATGGACACACAGATACGCAGACACACAGACTTGTCCTTTTATTAAGGTGGATAAGCTGATTTCTGTCCGTCTGGCAGTTACTCTCTGCTGGATGTATTCAGTGTTAATGTTTGCAGTGCTGTGTGTCTGCCCCATTGCTATGTCTCTGTGTCATTTAGTACAGAATTTGTACAAGCAGTGTTATTAATGTTTGTTGTATGCCATTTATTGGAATGACAAATACAATGCATTTTAAGACTAATAATGTTTGTGAAGCACCATGTGTTGGAATAACAGAGACAAAGCAAATGGAAGAACAGAACACACAGAAAGATTAACTAAAGTGGATTTCATGGGCTGACCTGCTGTTTTGTGGACAGGAAAACTGTCCGATAATCTGGTGCTGATGTGTGGACTGAAAGTTGGGAAATCTGCTGTACACATCAGGGCGCTACATAACCTGACCTTCTCTTAACTGTGTTAATGGCTGCTGAATGAGTCCATTATAACACCCAAGACTTTCTCATAATCAGTACTTTCAAGTTTCAGACATGCCATTGTGTATTCAAACCTAACATGTTTACTTTTTGTGTAGATGTGCGTGTGTCCGATGATGGGTGGGCTTCCTGAGCAGAGCTGATTTATGACCTAAAGCCTGCTGAGCTGCTGTCCCCTAAAATGCATTGCACTATGTGGATGAATGACATAAATATGTGACAAGTGACACTGCAAGGTGCCTCAATGACTCAAAGACAGATGAGGGGGTCTCACATGAAGTTTGTATTAACAGACCACCAGTGTGCCACGTCTGAACTCTTGTGTGGTGAGGACCACTTCACTGTCTGTGTTGATGAGGAGGGAATGACAACAAAATGACATACAAACTCCTGTAAAGTCGTACGTCTGCCATCACTGAGCAGCTGCTGCTAATTGGTTAATCAAAACTGAACTCGTATGATGGAGATGGCGGTCCTCTCGTATTGTTTATTGTATGGTTCAAAGGAGTTGGTCTCGTCCGATGCGAGAGATGGATGTCTGAAGTGGAGCTCCGCTAGCAGTGGTGCTATTTTTCATATTATTTGCTTATTATTCTGAGATATCCTGTATTTATTCAACCCGAGAGGGACCGCTACAGTATATGTAAGCACATATAAACATGGCCAACAAGAAGGGGGGTTTGAAAGAATCGAAAACTAAAGCTACATCCAAGCTGTGATCAGCAAGCCCCGGTTCAAGATACGGCCTTTCAGAGACAGATCTGGATCAGATGGGCGAAAGCACAGACTCCTCTGGACCACGGTCCGCTACATCGTCGCTGGCTGAGAGTGAAAAGGGTAGCGAAGGTGCGATTGTGAGTGCAGATCTGGATAGCTCGCCGATTGCAGAAGATTACCCGAAACTGGAATGGGCTGTGAAGTTCGCGGCTTCAACGCAACTACGCGAGCCGGAGCAGCAGGGACACCAGCTACAGCAAAGTCTGCTGCTTCGTCTAGGGTACAAGAAAGCACAATTGAGCTATCTGAACTGAAAGTGTTGCTCGCTGAGCTCACGCAAGATATAAAGAAAAGCGAAAAGGCTAATGAGAAAGCAACGGCAAAGGCACTTGAGAGACTGAAACAGGAATTGAAACAGGAGATGAAACAGGCCAATGAATGGCTGCGACAGGAATTCCAACAGGCAAATGAAAGGCTGCGTCAAGAGGTGCAACTTGAGCTTCGACAGGTGCTGGGTAAAATTGAAGAGCGCATTCAGGAAAACTCGGTTAAACTGAGCACGCTTACTGATCAATTGGAGGATTTCAAGGAGACATTCACGAATCGGATTGAAATTGCCGAACATTTAGCTGCCAGTGCCGAGGAAAGAGCAGTAAATGTCAGTTCTGAATGCAAAAACTCGAGAAAAACTTGGAGACAGACTGGCTGCTTTAGAAGATGGGAGTAGAAGGTATAATGTCAGAATTGAAGGTCTGCCGGAGAATCGAGAAAGTTCAAACCCTGTGAAATTCGCAGCTGAACTTTTTTCTAAAATAATCGGGGACGACTTTAAAGCAGAATCTGAGATAGCAGCGCTTACGCGACGCGGATCAAACACCGCCAGACCCGACCAAGATCTTTTATAGTTCGTTTTGAACGATTATCATTTAAGCTAGAGGTGATGGCACTCCTCAGAAACAAGGAAGATATTATATATGAAAATAACCACATTCGTATCTTCCCTGACTTCTCTCCAGCAACAGCTATTAAACGCACAGCCTTCTATAATATTAAACAGCGACTACGGCAAGCCAGTGTCAAATACAGCCTCTGTATCCGCAAAACTGAAAGTGGAATGGCAGGTCAATTCTATGTCTTGCTAGCAAGGAAGAAGCAGAAAATGAATTAAGAAAGCTGATCCCGGGACTATTCTGATACATAATAGTGAGTCATGGCGGTAAATGATAAAGCTAGGATTAATAATCTACTGTCTGATCTATTCGTTTTAAAATACGGGTTTTTTTATCAGCATATATTCTCATATATTCTCATATATTCTTATTATTACTTAGTATTACTAGGGCGCTATCTGTTTATTGTTTTATTGTGCTTAATTACTTTTTCCTCTTTTTTTCTCTCTAATTATTTCATCTCTACCCTAAACGAGACTGTTCAATATCATACCCTTGGTTTACTGTTATTGCTATTACTGCATTAAGACTTGTTATGCTTATTTTGGACACATCTTTAACACCATCACCTGGGTTTATTATCTGGGTGTATCATCTTAATGCACTAAAATTGCTGAAGACTATATATATATTTTAAGTGCAAAATTCTTTTTTTTCTTTTTAAAGACTATATTGGTAACAGATATCTTTATCTTTTAACCATAAAGCGCCATTGCATGGAGGCTTGTGCTTTGGACGTGCTCTGTCTCTGGGTATGTCAGAGGACTGGGACTGCGTGAAGTGGGTTTTAGCCTCACTTGGGGAGGCAAAAAGGGAGGGTGGGTGGTTAAGGGGGGGAGAGAAAGAGAGCAGGCTTGATCTATACCTAATCTATCCTCTCAATCTTTATAATTATAACTATCAACGTAATAATAAGCTGCATGGCAACAACTCTTGGGGAAATAGGAAATTAAGACCTAAACTTCTCACTTCCAGTTAAGACTATAAAATGACATCAAAAACTCAGAATCAGTGTCTCCATGATGGGACAGTTAACTTCGTAAGCTGGAATGTTAAAGGCCTGAATCACGAATTAAAGAGAAAGAAAGTACTTTCTCACCTAACAGGTCTAAATGCTAAAATAGTATTTTTACAGGAAACCCACTTACTAAGCAAGGATCAGTTCCGGCTGCAAAAAGACTGGACTGGCCAAATGTTCCATTCTAGTTTTACAAAGAAAACTAGAGGTGTGGGAATTCTCATACATAGAACAGTACCATTTGTAGCATCAGATGTAGTATTGGATCCTGAAGGGAGATATGTAATGGTCATGGGAGACTTATCTAACTGTAAAATGATTTTGATAAATGTTTATGCACCTAATGTTGATGATAAGGAATTTATACAAAATTTATTTGCATCCATTCCCAATCTGAACACTCATAAAGTTATAATGGCTGGGGACTTTAATTGTGTTTTAAATCCACTTTTAGATAGGACTTCCTCCACAGGGGGAACGCATCTAACACGCAAAGATAATTACAAAGTTTATAACTGATCACAACTTATCAGATCCCTGGAGGTTTTTAAACCCAAATTCAAGAACATATTCTTTCTACTCACCAGTACATCATTGCTACTCAAGGATTGATTACTTCTTTATAGACAATAACTTCTTGCCTAAGATTAAATCTTGTAAATACGATGCTATTGTTATTTCGGACCATGCTCCTATGATCTTGGAGCTGAAATTACTAAGCCCCATACACTCACCCGCAGATGGGCCTCAACCGCTTCTATTAGCTGACGAGAATTGTACTGAATTTATATCCAAACAAATCAAATTCTTTCTAGAGACAAATACATCCCCGAGATCTCTGCAGGAATTCTCTGGGAAACTCTTAAGGCCTTCTTAAGAGGACAGATTATCTCATATCTTTCCCACAGAAATAAATCCGAAGCAGAGAAAGTAGCAGAGATAAAAAGCGAAATTACTAAAATAGATGAAGAACATGCCAGACTACCAAGCAGACTCTACATAGGAGGAGGCAGGCTCTACATTCAGAATTAAACCTCTTGACAACTAAAGAAACTGAACAACTAATTTACAAATCCAGACATCATTACTATGAACATGGAGAGAAAGCTAATAAGCTTTTAGCTCAACAAATTCACAAGCAAGAAGTGCAATGCAATCTCGTAATCACTAACACGAACGGAGATAAAATCATGAACACAAAAATATAATGCACACTTTCAGAGACTACTATAAATCCCTATATACTACTGAGTTTAAAGAAGACAATATACAATCTAATGCATTTCTGGATACATTACAGATACCACAAATAGACGCTTTTAGTGTGGAGGAACTTGATAAACCTCTGGCATTATCAGAATTACTAGATGCTATAAAGTCACTCCAAGGTGGAAAAGCAGCAGGCCCTGATGGCTACCCTGCAGAGTTTTACAAGAAATTCTCCGCTCAGCTAGCTCCCTCCTATTAGCAACATTTACAGAAGCCAGAGATAACCAATCTCTTCCACAAACCTTTGCCAAGCACTAATCATTGTCTTTCCAAAACAAAATAAGGACTTATTACAATGTGCATCATACAGACCAATTTCACTTCTGAATAACGACGTTAAAATACTCTCTAAAATCATAGCTAGAAGGATGGAGAAAGTGCTCCCTCGTAATATCACAAGACCAAACTGGATTTATTAGGGGCCGACACTTATCTTCAAATCTTCGACGCCTGTTTAATGTAATATACTCACCAACTAAATCAAATACCCCAGAAGTATTATTATCATTGGATGCAGAAAAAGCATTTGACATGATTGAATGGAAATACCTTTTTACTATATTGGAGAAGTTTGGGTTTGGCCCGAACATTTGTGCATGGATTAAATTACTGTATACTAACCCAGAAGCTTCAGTTTGCATCAATAACATTTGCTCAGACTACTTTAAACTAGAACGTGGCACTAGACAAGGATGCCCCTTGTCACCGCTGCTGTTTGTGATTGCCATTGAACCACTGGCAATACATTGTCGAAATACTGATCAGATAAAGGGGATTAGCAGAGGACTGGAACAGAAAATCTCATTATATGCAGATGATATGGTACTGTATATATCGGACCCAGAAAATTCTGTGCCTGCAGTCTTAGGAGCACTCACAGAATTTCAAAAGATCTCTGGTCTCAGAATTAATCTGAATAAAAGTGTACTCTTTTCAGTGAATTCTCAAGCATATAATATTAGATTAGATACCCTACCTTTTATCATTGCAGAACAGTTTAAATACCGAGGGGTAAACATCACAAGTAAACATAAAGCTCTTTATCAACAAAATTTCGCCTTCTGCATGGAAAAAATTAAACAAGACTTGCATAGATGGTCAACTCTTCATCTCACTCTAGCTGGAAGAATTAACACTTGTAAGAGCCATTTTCCTAGTTCTATAAAATGTATGAATATTTACTAGATGATAATGCATAAAATATGGGAGGTTCCTAAAACCCCCGTGAATAGAATTGAGTTGGTATTTTCCTGTCATTTCTTAACAGTTTTTGAGTAAACAATGTTCTTTGTAAGTGTTTAGCCTTACCTTGTGTAAGGTACAGAGGCATACGGTTTTATAACCGTGTCCTTGAAAGAATTCTTTTTATGCTCGCATTCGTGCTTATGCACGGTACTGAGCTTGGCGCATATCTAAGTGCCAACGGCCTAAGGGTCTTTTGAGTGTAAAGTAACTCGTAAATTAAAAGATCTAAGTTTTGAACCGTATGTTTAAAGCAACAGAAGAAGAAATAAATAACCTTTAAGTACAGAAGTAACCAAAGCTTCATAAGAAAAACTAAGTTTATAGAAGATAAATTTTCCCTTTTTTTGCCTTTAACTTTCACTAACTATTTTTAAAATGAACTTTTGGACTGAGAGATTTCTTCGACACGCGTCTTACCCGTGCCTGACTTCACCTTACGCAAAGCGGCTACACTAAAGTTAAAAAACCGTATGCCTCTGTATCTTACACAAGGTAAGGCTAAACACTTACTAAAGAACATTGTTTACTCAAAAACTGTTAAGAAATGACAGGAAAATACCAACTCAATTCTATTCACGGGGGTTTTAGGAACCTCCCATATTTTATGCATTATCATCTAGTAAATATTCATACATTTTATAGAACTAGGAAAATGGCTCTTACAACACTGTTAAGATGAATATTCTTCCTAAGCTCCTTTTTTTATTTCAAAACATCCCAATATACTGTAGCGTTCTGTTCTTTATTGTAGAGTTCTGTTCTGCAGTTTGTGTTCTGTGATTTGCATCCCTCTCAGTTATTTATTCTGTTGTCCCTGTTATTTCTGATGGACTGTAATAGAGTGGAAGGTAAAGGAGGTTCCGGAGGGATGGGGGGTGGAGCCGAGGTGGGGGGGAGCGCTGTGTTGTTAAAAAAAAAGAAGGAGATTAGGTAGGAAGAGTGCAGGAGGACACGTTCATGTCACTCTCGCTCGGAGTTTTCTTTAGTTCTGTCTGTTCGGCGTGGTTGCGGCCAACAGCAACCATTTTTTTTGATTAATAAAAGAAGGAATTAACCAAGTGACCGTCTCGGATCGTCATTACGTCTGGGGAGACGCTACACTGGTGTCAGAAGTAAACACCGGCGGATTGTGCTCGGCTTTCGCTAGCAGCTTCCAGCTAACCCTGCATCACCGTGAGCAGCATGGCCGCACAGCGGGACAACGCAGGCGCTCGACCAAAAGTCAAGGAGGAGGTGGAGTACGGTGATAACGCTGATACACCGGGACGTAGGATAGACGCTCTCCGTGATATGGAGCACGTAGCTCGCCTGAGGCAGACGGCCAGGAAGCTAGCTGCTGACGCCGGATTCAGCGCGGGGTTGGTGGGGGACGGCGCTGGCGCGCAAATTCCCACCAGGAAGGAGGTGAAGCCGAACGTAAACAGAAATGGCGGCCCCCTATGTGTCCAGCCGCAGATGAAAACGCCGAAATATTCTGGTAAGACTGACTGGGAGGCCTTTTATGCCCAATTTTAACTGCTGGCGAAGGCTGCGGGCTGGTCCGAAGACATCAAAGCACTTCAGCTGGCTCTGTGCCTCACGGATGATGCCTCACGCTGTCTGCTGTTACTTAGCCCAGAAGAACGGGGTGACTATGAGGCCTTAGTTGGGGCCTTGCAGCGGCGTTTTGGACAATTGAATCAGCCCGCTGTCCTGCGCTCTGAACTGGCTAATAGACAGAGACTGACAAGGGAGCCGCTCCGCGTTTTGGCTGCAGAGATTGAAACGCTGATGAGGAGGGCTTACTCGCACATGCCAGCCGTGGTGCAGAGCGAGCTTGCAAGGGACCAATTCATCCGGGCTCTGTCCCCGAGGGACCTGCAGGTACAGACGCAGCTGGCCCACCCTCGCACGCTGCAGAACGCTTTAGAGATAGCGCTGGAGAGGGAGCTGGTGGGAGCTATGGCTGAGACTGATGCCTTCACCTGTAGCCCTGTTGCAAGGGCCGTGGGTAGCAAAATCCAAGGACCAGAGAAGCCGGCGTGGGTCAGCGAGCTGACAGAGATGATTCGAGCTGTGTCACTCCAGCCCCCGCAGAGCGGCCGACCTCGCCGCGGTGATCTTATCTGCTGGGTGTGCGGCCAGGGCGACCACATCAGCGTGCGGTGCCCAAAGCGTGCTGACCGACAGGGAAACGGCCCAGGGTCTGCGTAGAAGGGACGGCGCAGACCCCTACTCATCAGTCCCACTCCGTGGGTCCGTCGGGGGATAGAGCCCACCTGCAAAGCCGGGGAAGCATGGCTCAGCTTCCCCCAGAAGCAGACGACAGCGCGGAATGGACCAGGTTCGTCGGCTGGACTCATGTTGGGGACTTCTGCCATGTCCCTATCACCCTGAAGGGGGCGCTCTGTGTAGCTCTAATAGATACGGGCTCCACTGCCACGCTCCTCAGACCCGACATGGTTCCAGCAGGGACGCAGTTGGAAGCCACATCCGTCAAACTTTGAACTGTGACGGGGAATTTAACTCCCATGCTGGGGCGGGGGCTGGTGAACATCCGGGTAGGTGGCCTAGTAGTGGACTTTAGGGTGTGGGTTGCAGCTGTACAGGATGAGTGCATATTAGGCCTAGACTTTCTAAGGGCAGCTCGGTGTGTACTGGACTTGGGGAAAAACACACTACAGTTCCCGGGGGGTCCCATGGTGCAGATGGTCCTGCGCAGTCCCAAAGCTCCACTCCAGCGGCGTCGAAAGCAGCGGGGACCCATCAGATGGAGGACATACCCCTGCAGGTGGACCCGCCTGTCCCCGTGCACCCTGTCATCCACACCAGGGGAGATGTACAGCCACAGTCCTTGGTCCAGCAGCCGGTGTCGGGGGAGGCTCACAGGTTGACGGCGATAAAAGAGATCTGGAGGCGCAGCTGTGATGGCCTGCAACCCGAGCAACAAGAGCAGCTGTGGCAGGTGTTGTGGGAATTCAAAGACATCTTCGCACTCTCAGAAGAGACCGGCCTGACACACCTGGTCTACCATGAGATCGACACAGGGGACGCGCGGCCGATCAAGACACGCCCCCGCCGCCTCCCCCTGGCACATCAGGAGGCCGCTGACAGGGCGATTGAGGAAATGCTCAGTGCAGGGATCATTGAGCCGTCCAACAGCCCGTGGGCTTCGGGGGTTGTGATGGTCCACTGTCAGGGATGCCAGGGGCCATGACCCGGCCGGGACGCCAGGAGGGACCGGAAGAGGGTCAGAGCCCTGCCTGGATCACGTGGGGTTTGCCTTCCGGGTTGCTTTGGGGGCCACGGGTCGAGGGCATGGAAGCTCTTCCCTGTAGGGGCCCGTGGTCACCGCCAGGAGGCGCCCCAATGCCTTGGGGACTTGTTTCCCCAGCACTCCCGCCACACCAGGAAGTGCTGGGGGGAAGATTTATAACGCCGCCCGGAGAGCAGCCGGGAGGACAGCCGGCACTTCCGCCACGCTGGGGCATGGCCAACGAAGGAATGGCAGGAACACCAGGTGCTCATCCGGGTCAGCTATAAAAGGGGCCGTCTCCCTTCATTCAAGGCTAGAGTCGGGTGGAAGAAGGACGATGCAGGAGAGAGTGGAGGCGGCCCGAAGACAAGGCATTGTGGCCAGGACTGTAACTGTTTTGGGGTTTGTGCACGTGATTGAGGTCTGTGTGACCATTGGACTGGGTCTTTGTGACCAAATTATTGTAAATAATTATAGTAAATAAACGTGTGGTGGTTTTAAACAACATGTCCGCCTGTCTGTGTCCGGGCAAAGTTCACACCACAAAAAGAAGAGTCAGAAAATGAGGTTCTGCGTAGACTACAGGCCTCTGAACAGTGTGACTAAAAAAGACTCGTACCCGCTACCCCGCATAGATGAGTCCTTGGTTCTGGTGTCGGGGTCATCGTGGTTTTCCTCCTTAGACCTACGCAGCGGTTATTGGCAGGTCCCACTCAGCCCAGAGGCCCGTCCGAAGACCGCTTTCTGCACCGGGAGGGGGTTGTGGCAGTTCAGGGTCCTCAGTTTTGGTCTTTGCAACGCCCCAGCCACATTTGAGCGGCTGATGGAAAGGGTCCTGGATGCCATCCCCCGCCAAGAATGCTTGGTCTATTTGGACGACATTCTTGTGCATGGGGGCTCCTTCGAGGTGGCACTGGGTTCGCTGAGGAGGGTCTTACAGAGGATAGCAGCAGCAGGACTGAAGCTGCACCCAGAAAAGTGCTGCTTCATGAGGAAGGAACTGGAGTTTTTGGGACACAGGATCAGGGGTGAGGGAATCGGCACCTTGGAGGACAAGGTCCGGTCGGTGAGAGACTGGCCGACGCCTACCAGCATCAGGGACTTGAGGAGCTTCCTTGGGCTGGCCTCCTATTACAGGTGGTTCGTCCGGGGGTTCTGCTGTATAGCTGCACCCCTGTTCCGCCTGCAGGGAAAGGGCTGTGACTTTGTGTGGACACCAGAGTGCGAACAGGCCTTCAGCTCCTTGAAGATGGCACTGACAAACGCTCCGATCCTCACCCCCCCCGACCCCAGTCGGCCGTTCATCCTTGACACGGATGCCAGTGGTGTTGGGATGGGGGCGGTGCTGAGCCAAGTGGGGGAGAACGGGGAAAAAGTAGTGGCCTATTTTAGCAGGACGTTCAACAAAGCTGAGCGGCGCTATTGCGTGACCCGCAGGGAGCTCCTTGCAGTTGTTAAGGCCATAGGCCATTTTAGGTACTACCTGTGTGGCCTCCCTTTTACCGTCCGTTCTGATCACTCTGCCCTACAGTGGCTGATGTCCTTTAAAGAACCAGAGGGCGAGATAGCCTGCTGGCTTGAGGGGCTGGCATCATATTCCTTCACGGTGGAGCACAGGGCGGGGACCCGGCACACTAATGCTGACGCCATGTCCCGACGCCCTTGTATGCATGCGGGCTGCAAGTACTGTGAGAAGAGAGAGGCCAGGGAGCTTGCGATCAAGGGGGAGGAGGAGCAAGATGCTACATGTGAGGGGGGTGGACCGGTTTGCAGGTTGGCTCAAATGTTAGACCAAACAGAGTGGAGAGCTCAACAAAGGCTGGACGCTGATCTACAGCCGGTGCTACGCTGGGTGGAGGCAGGCCGCAAACCACAGTGGGAGGAGGTGGCAGGGTGTTCTCCTGCCTCCAAAGGACTATTTGAGAAATTTGATGCCCTTAGGGTGGAGAACGGGGTACTGCAGAGGGCCTGGAAGGAGTCGGCCACTGGAGAGGAGAGGTGGCAGGTGGTGGTTCCCCGGGCCCTGAGGGATTATATCCTCCAGGCATGCCATGGTGCCGCAGGGACTGGTCACTTTGGGGTGGCAAAGACTCTCTGTCGCATCAGGCAGGGGTTTTACTGGGGTCAGGTCAGGAGGGACGTGGAGGACTTCTGCCATCGCTGTGACCTCTGCACAGCGCACAAGGGTCCCCCTCATCAGTCCCGTGCCGAGCTCCAGCAGATGGCAGTGGGGGCCCCGATGGAGAGAGTCGCGGTGGACATAGTGGGCCCGTTCCCCTGTACAGATAAGGGGAACCGTTATATCCTTGTTGCAATGGACTACTTTACCAAGTGGCCAGAGGCGTATGCCATTCCAGACCAGGAGGCAGAGACCGTGGCTGATGCCCTGGTGGAGGGCATGTTTGCAAGGTTTGGAGCCGCAGAGACCATCCACAGTGACCAGGAAGGAACTTTGAGTCGTCTGTGTTTTCAGCCATGTGCGTACGCCTGGGCATGCAGAAGACCCGGACCACACCATTGCACCCCCAGAGCGACGGCTTGGTTGAACGCTTCAATCAAACCCTGGTGAAACAGTTAGCCATCCTGGGACACTCACCTCCCCCTCGTCTTGCTGGCCTACAGGTCTGCTGTACAGGACTCCACCCTATGCACACCAGCCCTGCTCATGTTGAGACGAGAACTGCGCACACCACCGGAGATGACCTTTGGGAGACCCCCTGACGTGCCCGCTGTTCCGCCAGGGCCAGAATACGCCAGGAAGCTCCAGGACAGAATGGATTCAGCTCATGCCTTTGCCCGTGACCAGCTACAAAAAGCGGGCATAAGACAGAAGAGGTGTTATGACATGCGGGCTAAAGGTCATGACTTTCAGGCCGGGGATCTGGTCTGGGTCTATAGCCCGAAAAAAAAGAAGGGTCGGTGTACTAAGTTGGACTGCCACTGGGTGGGCCCTTGTAGAGTGCTTGAAAGACTGGGAGAGCTGGTTTATAGAGTCCAGCTCCCTCCTAGGGGAAGGCGGGTGGCCCTCCACAGGGACAGGCTGGCACCCTACAGGGGCACCGGTCAGCCTCAACAGAGCCCCAGGCGGCCCATGCCCTCTCAAAGGGACCGGGTGGCCACCACCCCCTTCCCAGCTGCTGTTCCATCTGTTGACCCTTTGACTTCCCCCCCTGCGCTGCACCCACCTGCTGCGGGACCACAGGCACAGCCACCTGCGTTCACACCCCGCAGGCCTCGGAGACTGAGAAGACCCCCCGGGCACCTCAGGGACTTTTTATGGGACCCTCGGGACGAGGGTCTTAGTGGGGAGGGAGCAGTGTAGCGTTCTGTTCTTTATTGTAGAGTTCTGTTCTGCAGTTTGTGTTCTGTGATTTGCATCCCTCTCAGTTATTTATTCTGTTGACCCTGTTATTTCTGATGGACTGTAATAGAGTGGAAGGTAAAGGAGGTTCCGGAGGGATGGGGGGTGGACCCGAGGTGGGGAGCGCTGTGTTGTTAAAAAAAAAGAAGGAGATTAGGTAGGAAGAGTGCAGGAGGACACGTTCATGTCACTCTCGCTCGGAGTTTTCTTTAGTTCTGTCTGTTCGGCGTGGTTGCGGCCAACAGCAACCGTTTTTTTTGATTAATAAAAGAAGGAATTAACCAAGTGACCGTCTCGGATCGTCATTACGTCTGGAGAGACGCTACAATACATTAATAAATCATTCTTTAAGCAATTAGATTCAACAATAACCTAATTTATTTAGAATTCAAACCATCCCCGCATCAAAAGAGCGACCCTACAAAAACAAAAGGCAGAAGGCGGCATGGCTCTACCTAACTTCCAGTTTTATTACTGGGCGGCAAATATACAGGCGATAAGAACCTGGACACAAATAGAAGAACATACACAGGCTTGGACCGCAATAGAAGTAAAATCCTGCAGTACTTCTTTGTATTCCTTGCTTTGTGCTCCAATAAACACACGTTATCGGCAATACACTAATAACCCAATTGTGCTCCACTCACTTAGAATCTGGAACCAATGTAGAAAGCATTTTAAGACGGAGAAGCTTCTATCTGTGGCACCCCTGCAAGAGAACCACTTCTTTCAACCTTCACAAACATATGCAGTTTTTAATATCTGGAAAAATTTGGAATTAACTTGTTTAGAGATCTTTATATAGACAACGTCTTTGCATCCTATGAACAATTACATTCCAAATTTAAGCTACACATTTCTTTCACTATCTTCAAATCAGGAACTTTGTTAAACAGAACCTTCCAGATTTTCCTCATCTTGCACCCTCATCCATGCTGGAAAAAATATTGCTCAATCTCAAGGACTTAGACACCATCTCAACAATATATAAAAATCATTTTACAATCCCTTCCTTTCAAAGATCCAAGAGGACACTGGGAAAAAGATCTCTCAATTAATATATCAGAAAAGGAGTGGAAAATAGCAATGCAGAGAATTCACTCGAGCTCCATATGCGCAAAGCATACAATTATACAACTTAAAATTATATATCGAGCACATCTGTCTCGACTAAAACTCTCCAAAATGTTTCCAGGGCCTGATCCAACCTGCGAACGTTGCAACCAAGCCCCAGCCTCACTGGGTCACATGTTCTGGGCCTGCACCAAATTAACATCATTCTGGACAAACATTTTTAATTACCTCTCAGATAGCCTTGGACTCACAATCCTTCCTAACCCATTAACAGCTGTGTTTGGTGTTCTTCCAGAGGGGCTTAAAGTGGAGAAAGACAAACAAATTGTGATTGCATTCACTACACTGTTGACACGCAGACTAATTCTGATAAACTGGAAGAACCCAAACTCTCCTCTTTTAAGTTAGTGGGAAACCGATGTGTTATATTATTTGAAATTGGAAAAAATCAAATACTCAGTTAGAGGATCTGTACAGACCTTCTTCAAAACATGGCAGGATCTAATCAGTAATATTTTAAAATAAGTTTATAAAGTACAGAGAATTTATTAATTTAGGTATTTTTACAAGCCTTAAATTTTACACCGTTTGGCTTGCTCTCTCTCTCGGGGTGGGGATCGATCTGTTCTTAGCATAATTGTTTTTTCGTAAAAACTTGATTGCTATGTATTGATTGTAATAAAATTAATAAAAAAATAAAAAAATAAAAAATAAAAAAAAAAGAATTGACATGACATCTTTACAGACATGTGGTTTTAAACACATCTGCGTCTTTATGTGTGTGCTTTATGTAAATAATCATTTGTAAATTTATCTGTAATTGTGTTTTATCTGTGAACTTCACATACCCAGCCTGCACTCACTGTAGAAAAGGAAACTTGAATTGAAGTTTTTGCTCAACCAAGAAAAGCGTTTTGTTTGAGTGCCACAGGAAAACTTCCAAATGTTATAACAAAGAACTTACTGCTGACCATAGGGACTGTAAATTAAAAAATGAAACTGTTTGGTTGTTCTGGTGCCTCAGTTGAGAGAAGCAGCCCAGAATGTTTTGACCACCCCTGGTACCTTCACCACTGAGGACTGCTCTTCATTTTGTACCTAAAAAAGACTTAATAGCAGTCAAATTGTTCGAGTGTTCAGTTTAATTACAAATTCATACCAAGTATATTACCACTCATCACATCCTGGGGAAAAGCCTCTGATTGGTCCGTTAGGTGTGGCTGAAGCTTCCTGTTTTACATAGTGGCGTGGTCAGATTTGCCCAATGGAGGAAGTGTCCAGTCTTTATAGCCAAATTTATGTGACACAGAGCAGTGTCTCCTCTCATAGTACAAGCAGTTAAAGTTAAAGTTCACCATTACCCTTCTGAAACTTGCCTGGTTGAAGTGACAGTCATGATGAGGGCTGTATCCATGTTGTCTCTGGTGGTGACTGAGTGTCTCATTCAGCTCCATCTAAGCCATGTCAGTGCCCCCCGAGGTGATAAAGGTTTATCAATTAAAAGTACAGTAGGACCCCGTCGATGAGACAAGTTTCCCTCGTGATATGTGTCTGTGATTTATATTCTCAAATTATTCTAAAAGTTCTGTGATGCCACCTAAAACTCTTTACTGTTTGTATTACAAAATCAGAAATTCTTCATGGTGGATAGTAAGATATACTGTGACCAATGAGAAAGAAGAATCTGCTCAAGTCATATGAGCAGTAAGGCCTACACAGAGAAGGTAGACCTGCTGTAATTTACCAAAGCGTTTGATTTAAAGTGCTGGAAAGGTAAAGAAATGAAGGATGTTACTTAGGGGGGCCTGAACATTGTGCTTCTCTGCCTTTGGAATGAATGCTTAGAGCTGCTGACCACAATTTAGTTCTTTAACACTAGAATTACCAGAGCCAACGATAAAAGTCATAAATCCAGCCCACCTTAAATCCCTTCGCACCTCTCCGTCAGCCTCTTTTGTCTTCTAAATGTGTCGATAAACCCAAGCAGCAAGCAGCCTGCTATGCAAAACACCGCCTCAGAACGGGCAAGAAGTTCCCCCAGTTCCTGCCTTGATTGATTATCTAGGAGTGAGCTACCCAGAATTGTAAGGGAAAATTGTTTTATGTGTGTTTTATGTCAACAACAATCTGTATAAACACATCGTTACAACAGAAATGTTTTTCATGTTTTAGTAAGAAATAACAAAATGTATACATGAACTGTATAATGTGTGAAGGCTGATGGCCTGAATAGTACTAATCAGAAAACGTCATCACACTAATGCAATATTAATTAATAATGAACAGCGTTAGATTGGGTGTAAATGTATGGCATTTCTAAAACTTTTTTTCAGTCTTATTCTCTCAGTCATGTTCATGCTCTCCTTCGACCACCCCACCCCCTGCCTCCCCGATCTGACTCTACCTAACAGCGCCAGTATAAATTCACAGCCGATCTGACGCTGTTCATTTTCAAATAATATTGTATTAGTGCGATGATGTTTTCTGATTGGTACTATTCAGGTCATAAAATGGTTTCTTCAAAATGTCACTTATATTTGTCTCTTTCTTTTTATTCAGTGCAGCACGAGCACACAGGTGGCCAGTTGCTTGTGCTATAACACGATTGACTTGGCGGTGATCAACGTACGTGTACTGTACAAGGCATGTACGGGGTCCACTGAGACAAGAAGAGTGTTCATGGCTCACCTTGCAGAGGAGCTTCGTCATCACTTCTTACAAGAAAAGGCGATGGATAAAGTAAAAGAGGATGCAACATCGACAAGTTTCTGTTCCAAGAACACCGCTTCCCCAGCCCCTTCAGTGTAATAGTAACCACAGCACAGAGAGAAGTGTGCACATTGCAACAGGTACACATGTCTTAAACACAGAAATGACAGTCCTTGGGTGTGCGTGAACTGTTAACGTTTGAATTTGATGATTGCATATAGCGCTGAACGGACCTCTCTGTACTGTTCTTTCCTCTGCATGTCCCGGAGTACAAAATAAACAGCAATGTGCACCCAAAAGTGGATACTGGCAAGATCAAAAAACGTGGTCACTGATTACAAGCACAAGAAGGCATGCGAATGAATATGAATAATATGAATAATGTTGCATCAGTGCCACAATGTTTTCTGAAATGTACAATACAGGTCATAAAATGAATTATTCCAAATATCATATATACCTATGTCTCCGTTTTTTGTTAGTGCAAATTTGACATAAAGGACTATAAGGTGCATACTACTTCAGTGTAAGCAGGAACACTCAATAAAACTAAATAAAAAAAAATCAAGTAATTGTAAGATATGAAGAAGACAGATTTA
Source organism: Polypterus senegalus (assembly GCF_016835505.1). Lineage (NCBI taxonomy): Eukaryota > Metazoa > Chordata > Cladistia > Polypteriformes > Polypteridae > Polypterus > Polypterus senegalus. The sequence continues at coordinate 5,282,611 of NC_053156.1, forward strand.
CCAGCATTTGTGTGTCAGCTTTAATCTCTCCAGATCAGAGAATCTCCAGTTCCATTGTCTCAAAACACCACTCACATCTCCAGTTATTCCCAGTTTCAAATAAAAACTAACAGCGTCAGATCTGTGGTGGTGGTGCTGGGCTGGGGTGATGTAAGGTGGAGGGTGGGGGGGTTGTATCGTGATTGTGACTGTCAGAATAAAAGTGAAAAAAAAAGTTAACTTTTACAAGTACTAGAGCTAAAGGGATTAAAGGTGGGCCGGATTTATGGGTTTTTTTCTTAGGTTTTTGTAATTCTAGTGTTAATAAATCCGGTTTGGTCTTGTGATATTACTGATGGAAGCACTTTCACAATCCTGCTACCTAGGACTTGTATGTTTTTATTGTATAGTATTAACAATAAGAGCAGCTCACTACTCAAAGTGGTCAATTTGCCGGGGAGCTGCTTTTGAACTCACGACCTCTGGATTATAAGTCAGCGGATCTTATCACTACACCATGGAAGCTGTCGTCTTGGTGTACTTGCACCTTTTGTGAAAGTGTTTATTTGATATTTGGCCATCAGCTTTCACACATCATACAGTTCATGTCTACATTTTGTCATTTATTATTAAAACATGAGAAACATTTCTGTTTTAACAATGTGTTTACATAGATTGTTGTAGACACAAAACACACATCAGATTATTTCCCTTTACAATTCTGGGGAGCTCACTCCCAAATAATCAATCAAGGCAGGAATTGGGAGAACTTCTTGCTCGGCTTTGGGGGGGTTGATATAGCAGGCTAATTGCTGATTGGGCTTATCAACACATTTAGAAGACAAAAGATGCTGACAAGTTTTTTCCGTCGGCTCTGGTAATTCTAGTGTTAATGGTGTCCATCAGCTGGCTTTTGGATGTCGCCTGTTCTCTTGCCCTTTGAACATTTTACCCAGAGTGCTTGTGTTTTTCTCCTGACTCAACCCAGGAGACATTGAGTTAAACATTTTGTTTTAACTCTAATATCTGTGCTGGAATGTTAGCCAAGAGAAGGGAGAATAAAGCACAGATGACAACTGAGGCCACTTCTGTCCACCTCCTGGAACTCCTGCACCTTCAGGTCCGGACCCGATTTAAATGAACCTGTCAGTGTAAGTCGGGTTTCATTAACACACCTGCTTCAGCGCAAGATGGACGTCTGGGACTTGAAGCTTTAGATCTCTCTAAAAGAGAAATCTGCTTTTCTAGGACTGGATTGGCTTACTTCCTTCTGATATTTTTAACACGGATATCTGCTTTATATTAATGACGATCCCACCCTGCACCCTGATACCTCATCTCCTCTCTGCTCACTTTGTTACAGCTGATACATTCTCATGGTATGTTTACAGTAGGAATTATTATAAGAAAAGCAACTGTGTTTGAAAAGTCCACCTTGGAGTGTCACTCCTTTGTTGTTGACCGGACCTGAAGAAGTGAGTCTCACCGCAGAGCACACAGCTAAAGGCCTGGAAGAAGAATCACCCCTCTCCAAATACAGATGGTGGAGGTGACACCCAGTTTTGGACCTCTGCTGACAATGACTTTCCAGAGAAAGACGAGGCCCAGATGGCTTCCTGAAGACCACTTGCCGTATGTCAAACTGTCTGCCGCGCCTGCTGATGCTTGTGTGATATTCACTGTAAAAGCTTCCTGCCGCAGACTCCCTGGTGACTATCAGGTTTTCATTTCTTATACACCTCATATTCATTAGTTTTCATACTTAATCCAATTAACAATAAGCTTGACGTTGTAACCTGAGGGATCAAAACCGCATTACCACTAAGTGTGACCCCAGGGATCGGCCCCTGCTGATTGTTTAAACACCCACCAGTTCTTAGAGACGCATATGTGGTTGTAACAGGGAAACCTCCTTTGAATCAAAATCCTTTTCTCTACCTGCCAGTAGGTAACTTTTTAAAACTATTTTCTAATTAGTGACATGAGGCCAAATGTGTACAATTCACCAAAAGTAATATGAAATTAGTGTTTAAATATATTTCTCTTTATTTTACGTCCCGTATTGCAGCCCAATGTGTGATCAAAGGATGTTCTTTTACTTCCAGCTCAGCAGCCAGGACACTGGGTGGGTGACGTGTGTGAGTTTATCCGCACACCACAGTGCAATTCTACTTCTACTTCACCATTTTAATTGATAATCAGTGGCTGCTGACCATTAACTGTGCTTACCATTTTGCTCTGCTACAGTAACAGTATACGTCTGAATGACGCTGCATGTTTGTGGGGAGACCTTCATAAAATGTACTTTTACAGGTCAGGAGACCACAGAAGTGAATGAGGCTCTTTATGGGCTCCAGAAATCCCTTTGATTTTCATGCTAACAGCCATGTGGAGCTCATCAGGTTACACTGAAGAATGATTTGGACGTGTTCCAGAGTTGGCACTTCTAAAGGCCCTGTTCCAGTTCAAAGTTCATTTGTTTTTTGTTCTAGTATTGTATTTCACAATGAGGACTTGACTAACTACCTGTTCAAATAACACATTTTATTCTTTGATTTAATTTGTGATGGCTCCTTCAGACTGTTTAATAATTGACTCTTTGATAACGTGATGCTCTCCACTATGTGAAATACAGTTTCTTCTGAGTCTTAATTCTAAAGCCTGATTCACATTAGGTGTGTGTGTGTGTTTTTATTTTGTTTTTTTCCCCTTTAGGGTGACGCTTTGTATCCTAGTCAGTTAGGCGTCCCAAAGGTAAAATAGGCCACGCTGGGTCCTGTAGTACATTCAACAACCTTTTCTTGTGACACACAAGACTTCTTCAATTGTCTGTGCACTCCTGGACTGTTCATGGAAGACAAAACCAAAAAACACAACACTTTTAGCAGCATCTTGGAAATGCTTGATAGTCATTCTGTCGTGAAGCAGACTTTGGACAAAGTTCAGATTGACTGCCATGATGCATGCATGACATGACCTTTTGTTATCCTTTTAGTTTAGTTCCTTATGTCGGAGCTCTTGGAGCAATGTGTCTAAATTGTAATACCAGTTAATATTGTAGTGGTGCTACACAAAAGGGGACGTCTTAAATGTGTTTTGTGCCAAGTCGCGTCTAATATAGCGTTGTCCCATTTATATAGTCTATTGTATGTCTGTTTAAATGTTTTCCCCCTGGAAACAAAGGGGGAAGGAGAACACCGTAGAGCCGTGACTCCTTGAGGTCATTGTCCCTGTCAGTCACATCAATTCCATCTGAGCCATTGATATATAAACAAGAGGACAAAAAGAAATGGAGGATCAGTTACAACCAGGACACTTCACTGGAAATCAAAGAAAGACACCGATACGGAATTTACACCCTTTGTACACTCGCTGCTTTCGTCACCAAACATTCGACTGCTTCACCTCCGCTACACAAACCCGGGTTCAGGATCACACAGACACACCGAGGACAGCACGGTGAGACTGATTTTTTCGTTTGGAGAAGGAGCGAAGAGCCATTTGTAGGAATCGTGGGAAAGAGGGGTCCTTTCATCGGTTATCAAGTTTCAGCTCTGGAATGGCCAAATGGGGGAGGCAGCTTGATGGATGAGGTCTCCAGGACTCTAAATAAATCCAAATCATATTATGTGATATCATCTACTGTTAAATCCTGCTCCGTACTTCTAAAATCTTTATTTTTATATTGTATTGAGGATTTGTTCTGTTCTGTGTATTGTATTGTATTGACTCCCCTTTTTCTTTTTGACACCCACTGCACGCCCAACCTACCTGGAAATGGGTCTCTCTGTGAACTGCCTTTCCTGAGATTTCTTCCATTTTTTCCCTACAAGGGTGTTTTTGGGAGTTTTTTCTTGTCTTCTTCGAGAGTCAAGGCGGGGGGGCTGTCAAGGGGCAGGGCCTGTTAAAGCCTATTGCGGCACTTCTTGTGTGATTTTGGGTTATACAAAAATAAATTGTATTGTATTTTCATCACATGATCACACATATCAGCCAGACCAGGTTCACTCTCATTACTCTTCTTCCATTTACTCTTTTGGACTTTTATGCGTGTTTCGTGTTCTCCGTGTGTCATATTTGTTTAATTTCAGTGTAAGGACAATGGGGGGTGTTTGTATATTTCTTGCTGCACATTTTATTATTATATTCTCTCAGTCACTTTTGAGGTTGTGCGTTATGTTGGAGAGGGTTGGGGTGTGAGATATATATATATATAGTAACAAAGGTGCTATATAGGCACCTGACCCGAAACAGATGGACACGGAGGCACGTATAAAAAAGCACAAAGACTTTATATTTCTTCAGCTGTGGGACACGTCTTCCCCATGCCACACAGCTCAAACACAGTCCCCAAAGCACAAGCACAAACACAAAACAATTCTCTTCCCTTTCTTTACCACCACTCCTCCTCAAGCTTCGTCTCCTTTCTCCCAACTCTGGCTCCTCGAGTGGTGGTGGCTGGACCCTTTTATAGCCCACCCGGAAGCATTCCAGGTGATTGACCACCTGGTCCTGATTGCACTTCTAGGTGGGGCTGAAGACTTGTCCAGCTGGGCTGTTGGAAGCAGACAGCCCCCCCTAGCGGCCACCCTGGGCCCCAACCAAGCTGTGGAGGACTCCATCTCCCATGGAGCCCTGCGGGTGGTTGGGAATCACTGTCAGCCAGGCTGCCACCAAGTGTCCCGGGGGAGGTATTGGACCACCCATGTTGGCTCCCCTGGAACATAAGCAGCAGGGGCGTCCCTGCCAGGCATGGGACCCGGCTGTCCTTCATTATATATATTGTGGACTCGGACCCCGATACACACAGACGGACATCATAAGTTCCACCACACACCGTTTATTTACACTATTTACAAGTCAATATCACGTGCACCACAAACCCCAGTGCCTCTTGCACCGTTCCCCCAATGTCCACAGTCTTTGTGCCTTCCTGGCCCCCTCCAGTCCTCTCTCTCCAGCTCCGTCTCTCTTCCACCCGACTTCCGTTCTCGACTGAAGGGAGGCGGCCCCTTAAATAGGAACCCGGATGGGCTCCAGCTGCTTCCCGGCACTCCTCCGTAGACACGCCCCAGTGTGGCGGAAGTGCCGGCTGCACACTCGGAAGCCGTCCGGGTGTCCCCAGTCGTCTTCCCCGCAGCACTTCCTGGTATGGCGGAAGTGCTGGGCTCCAGGGATATTCAGGCACCGGGGCGCCGCCTGGCGGTGGCCACGGGTCCCTACAGGGCTGGGCTTCCAAGCCCTTTACCCGAGGCCCCCAACACAACCAGGGCGGACGCCCCCTCGTGGTCTGGAGGAGGCACAAGCCCTCCTCCGGTCCTTCTGGGCGTCCCAGCCGGATGCCACAATATATATATTTATATATATATTGTAAAGAGACGAGGAGACAGCAATAAGAGTTGGGGTTTTGCCGGCCCCGTATATTGTACACAAAAAAATCTTTCAAAAGAAACTGGTCAAAACTATAAACTAAACAGTTCATAACGCGACGCCGACTCCTGGCGTCGCGGCCATTTTATTGGGGAGGAGCCGGAAGTGGAGGTATGCTGGGAAGGAGCGTGAGGGAGGATGGGAAGGATGACGTCAGGGCAAGATGGCGGAGGAAGGGCGGAAGTACCGCACTGCGGTCAAACCAGGCTTATGGTGAAGGAAGGTCTCTTTTCCTACAAGGAAGCAGAGGGAGAAAGTTAATACCCCGCCATTCCCTGCCGGCGAATGTTTTCCCAGGTGCTCTCGAATCTGTCTGCGGCCTCCTACTCGCGCGTGCGTGACAATATATACATATATATATATTATTTGGAGTTTGTTTCAGTTCTTTTTTATCAATATATATTCACTTTATTATTTTACACACTGTTTGTTTTTTTGCCTATTTGATCGAAGTGATTTCGAAGAGGTGCCTCGCAGTTAGGAGACCCGGGTTCGCTTCCCAGGTCCTCCCTGCGTGGAGTTTGCATGTTCTCCCCGTGTCTGCGTGGGTTTCCTCCGGGCACTCCGGTTTCCTCCCACAATCCAAAGACATGCAGGTTAGGTGGATTGGCGATTCTGAATTGGCCCTAGTGTGTGCTGTGTGTTTGTGTGTGTCCTGCGGTGGGTTGGCACCCTGCCCAGGTTTGGTTCCTGCCTTGTGCCCTGTGTTGGCTGGGATTGGCTCCAGCAGACCCCCGTGACCCTGTGTTCGGATTCAGCGGGTTAGAATATGGATGGATGGATGGATTTCGAAGAGGTATGGCTTGTCTGGTCTAACGTTCCCTCGGTTTGCCAGGCCACGGGTCTTGGTGGTGTAGCTGCCGGTCCGGACGATTACAATACAGTTTATTTTTGTATAGCCCAAAATCACACAGGAAGTGCCGCAATGGGCTTTAACAGGCCCTGCCACTTGACAGCCCCCCAGCCTTGACTCTCTGAGAAGACAAGGAAAAACTCCCAAAAAACCTTGTAGGGAAAATGGAAGAAACCTTGGGAAAGGCAGTTCAAAGAGAGACCCCTTTCCAGGTAGGTTGGGCGTGCAGTGGGCGTCAAAAGAAGGGGGTCAATACAATACAATACACAGAACAGAACAAATCCTTAATACAGCATAAAAATAAAGATTTTAGAAGTACGGAGCAGAATTTAACAGTAGATGATATCACATAATAAGATTTGGATATTTTTAGAGTCCTGGAGACCTCATCCATCAAGCTGCCTCCCCCATTTGGCCATTCCACGGCTGAAACGTTGCTCGGCCAGCCAATCCGATGAAAGGACCCCTCTTTCCCATGATTCCTGTGATCCTCCATCAGGGATGACTTTACCATAGGCAGGCAAACAACTTGGCAGGTAGGCCGTGGCACCAATTGCCGATTGGGTCGTCCGTTCCAATCTGCTATGTTTTGGTACCGTCAATTTTAACAACATTTCATGGTAGTTTTGTGCAGGTGATGCCTGCCATTTCTAAACTGTACACAGACTTTCAAGCAATAGGCAATGCACCACTAAATGCTAAGGGACTAAAACTGACACTTGCTATGTACACAGAGCCTGTTTAGTTGAATCACAAGTCACACTTGTATATTTTTTTTTCCTTCCAACAAACCTGTGACAAGAATATCTTCTGAAAATGGGATGTTAATGAAAAATAAGGTAAATTGCATACAGCTATTTGTTAAACTTGTAATTCACTTGTAGTATCTGACTTTCACACATATCTTTTTTTTCTTTTCTTTAGACGTCCAAAAAGCAACCTACTGGTTCAGGAGACTGTGGAATATACATGTTGATGGTATTTAATTATTAATTATAGACTTTATGTAACCTTATATTCGTGTTTAGATTTTTTTCCCATAATTTCATGCAGCCAGCTCCTCTGGTCTGGTCTAGTGGGTGCCAAATGACCGGTGACTTTTCAGAATAATTTGCAGTTGCTGGTACTTGTTCTGAGGGTACCATTGCTGAGTGCCGGTGCAGGTACCCTGCCTTTTGGGATGCTTGGACAATCGAGGGTGACACCTCACATCCAATAAGGGAAAACAGGCAATTTAAATGAACGTGGAATTGTACATTTTTTAGTGTTTAAATTAGCTCATATAGTGTTACTTTAAATACACCAGTGTGTCTTTTGGTATGTACAAGTAAACTTTTACTGGCATTCTTTTTTTCTCTCAAATGAATGACATTGATATTTTAATGTCTAAAAGTCAGGACCAAGAAGATCATGGCAGCAGTGAACGCCTTGAGGAATATACTGATACAGCCAGACCAAGGTATTCATGTAAAACGTCGTCTACCAATGTAGTTTGATACTCAATTCAACTTTAGCAAAACTCTGATAATGTGCCTCACGGGCATTGCCAGCCATTAAATATAGTTTTGTGGTCTCTGCAGTGTTAAAAGAGTGGCAGAAGTTTTAGTAAAAAAAGGACAATATGTACAAAGAAATAAAGCTAGCCTTTTTGTCCAATTAGAAAGTGCAGCGGGACGTCTTCACAGACTATACAGTATGAGTGCCTTCTAGGGGAGCGTCGTGGCGGGTCTCATGTAGGAGTGGAAAGACGGCTCCACCATTGTCCAGCCGGAATGGCGTTGTCATAGTCCCACTCTGCCTCCCTCGACCTCATAGTGATGGAAGAAGAGAAAGTGCAAAGCGTCGTAGTACTGGCTTGTCGCGGCTTATAAATGGAATCCCGTATCGGCAGTTGTCTGGGCAGTAGCTCAGTGAAGGGAAGAATAAAAAGGGCTTACTTTCACTTTTGGGAGAAGCGCAGTACGTGTCTCAAAGGCCGGCACAGCTATGCGCGTGTGAGTCAGCTGTTCGCCTTTTTATAGTAAATTGTGCGGGGCGGGTGACTGCCACTTTTCACAGATGCATCCAGTTCATTGTGTGCCCGTGGAAGGATGACGTTCAACAGCTTAATTGAATACAAAAGGGAATTTCCGGCCTCTAGGAGGTCTTCCAGATAGGTCGGGCAGAGAGAGACGTACTTGGTAGAACACTGTCTTGAGTTTACCAACCACTGCGGCTTGTGCCTTGATTATTGTAAATATTTTTTTTTCTTGTATAAATATTTCTGGATTTGCTTTGGTGGAGTTATTTATTGGGTTGTGGTTAAAGGTGCACTCTTTATTTTGTATATACACTTTTTCTTTTTCTGTATTTTGAGTATCTTTCTTTGTAAACCCCGTATTATACACTGTTTGGAGGAGCAGCTTCCTGACTTGGATTACTGTGGAGTAAGACAGCTTTATTTGTGTTATTCCTTTAAGTGTACCTGTAAATAAAACCTCATTTTATTTTGCAAGGATCACTTATTTGTGTGTCCGTGTGTCCCTATCTTACACCATCATCCTGGTCCCACTCGGTCCTGCATACTAGACACCTAGAGTGTAGGCTGGTGTCCCCAATTCCCACTACATGGGGTGTCACAAAAACCCTTTGAATTGAACTTGGAATGAAGGATTGTCATGAGTTTTGTCAAGGACCCGTTGTTACCTGAGGAGTGTCAGATTGGTTATTTGGATAATTAGAATAAAAGTATCTACAAAGCTTTTCTGTGACTGACATATTACTTTAGCCAGCATCCAGATTGGTGTAATCGTAATACTCTGAAATAATGGATGTATTCTGAAAGACTACAGGAGTTTGCGTAGTGAACCACTGAGTAATCCTCACACTTTGAACTGTATTCCAAAGTCTCCTCTTTTCTGACGAAACAGAAGAGTTCAGACCAAACTCAGACAGCTTGCACAAGGCAAATATTCCATGTGATAATCGAATGTACTATTTGTGTGTGTCCACCGTGTAGGAGAGCAGGCTGGCCGTGTGGCTGCAGTGGGGCAGCTGACTTCAGAACAACGGGCTCGGGTTTTTGTGGCTGCAGAGATCAGGAGGGTCTCCAGGAGACCTCAACATGAAAAACTTTTGGAGTTCATACTGAAGGACCATGGAGCAGATGATCACTTGCTGCTAACTGACTTCAGATAACAAGTAAAACTTTGGTATTGTAATCTATCTAGCAGCAAAAAGTTATGATGACTTTATAGCGCCAAACTTTTGTATTTTCTTGTCCAACAGGCTGTTGTACCTCGAAAGGTGTCATCCAAATAGTTTAACACTACAATCCCCGAAGCCTACGGAAAAACTTGTAAATTTGTTCGCACTTCTCCATTAGCGTCTTTTGTTTTGCAAATGTGTCGATCAGCACAAGCAGCAAGCGGCCTGCTATCCCATTCCCATCACCCACTGACAGAGCTCAACTCAGGCAAAAAGAAGTTTTCCAAGCTCAAGTTTTGTTGATCTGGGTGTGAGGTGCCTGGAGTTGTAGAGGGTAAATAATACAGGGTGATTCAAAAAGATTCATCTGATTTCATATTTTACAGCCATGAGGCACCTAGGAACCAATGAAATACCAATTGAAAGAGGGGGTCATAGTGTAGTCAAGTCAAGTCAAGTCAAGTTGGGGAGCATGCACTGGTACAGCACGTCGCCGCACCCACTACATGATGAAACAACTCAGGATTCTTTTGCATTCCCCCAGGCAGACACGCGGTCCAGTCCCTCCCTCCGTCTTTCTGCCACAGCCAGGTGTTCCGTGGGTGACCCCTTGGCCTGGTCCAGCCACTCGGGTCCCCAACAATGAGGATCTTATGAGCCGGATCACCCTCGGGGAAACTCTCCACATGGCCGTAGTGCCGTAACTGACGCTCCCTCACAATGCAGGTCATGTGCCTCATTCGGGACTCCATGAGCAACACAAAGTCAAACCAATGGTACCCAAGGATTTTCCAAAGAGACACAATACCAAAGGAGTCCAATCTTCATCTCAGATCACTGGATAGCGTCCATGTCTCACAACCATATAGTAAGACAGGAAGCACCAGGACTCTAAAGACTTGGACCTTCGTCCTTTTGCATAGATATCAGGAGCACCACACGCTCCTTTCCAGCGACCTTATGACCCCCCATGCTCTCCCACTCCGTCTACTGACTTCATAGGAAGAGTCACCAGAGACATGAATGTCACTGCCAAGGTAAGTAAGCCTCTCAACAATGTCGACACTCTCTCCGCATACAGACACACTGCTGATGGCCGTGCCCAAGAGGTCATTAAAGGCCTGGCTGTTGGTTTTTATCTAGGACACTCGCAAGCCCAGACACTCAGGCTCCTCGCTCAGTCTCTCGAGCGCCCTGATCAGAGCCTCCATTGACTACGTGAAGATCACAGCATCGTCAGCAAAGTCAAGATTCATGAGTCTTTCTTCACCAACAGATGCCCCACAGCCGCTGGACCCTACGACCTTGCCCAACACCCAGTCCATACAAGCATTGAACAGAGTAGGAGCAGAACACAACCATGATGAACCCCAGAATCAACTGGGAAAAACAGTTGAAAAAAACTGTGCCTCCACTCTGCACAGCACTCCCAGTACCAGTGTACAGGCCAGCCATGATATCCAGCATCCTCAAGGTGATCCCGCAAACCTCAGGATGTCCCACAGGGCAACAAGGATGATAAGAAAATGCGAGAGATGCAGGAAATGTTGAACACATAGCTAAAACAGAAACGTTTTTTATGTCATAGTACTAACAACAAACTGTAGACATGAAGTGTATAATGTGTGAAGACTGTAGTCCAAATTTCAAATAGACACTTTCGCAAAAGGTACAGGGTGGCATGGTAGCGCAGTGGTAGCGCTGCTGCCTTGCAGTAAAGTGACTTGGGTTCGCTTCCCAGCTCCTCCCCGCGTGGAGTTTGAATGTTCTCCCCGTGTCTGTGTGGGTTTCCTCTGGGTGCTCCGGTTTCCTCCCACGGTCCAAAGACCTGTAGATTAGGTGAACTGGCAATCCTAAATTGTCCCTGGTGTGTACTTGGTGTGTGTGTGTGCCCTGCAGTGGTTTGGCACCCTGCCCGGGGATTTGTTCCTGCCTTGTGCCCTGTGTTGGCTGTGATTGGCTCCAGCAGACCCCCGTGACCCTGTGTTAGGATATAGCGGGTTGGATAATGACTGACAAAAGGTACAAGTATAACAAATCAAGTGTGCTTTTATTCAGAATATAACCAAAGAAAAAGAAATTATGTTAGTGTACAATACTGACTGACGCTTGGGTGGTGCAGTGGTAAGAACTGCTGACTCATAATCAAGAAGTTGCGGGTTACCGTTTTGAGTAGTGAGCTGCTCTTATTGTTACTATTATAGAATAAAACATCCATTTGATTTGAGTCAGTAACAGCCGCTGTACATTTATGGTACTTGTTAAGGTTAGCTTTTTTTTCATTATTTTTCAGTTTTATTCTCGCTGTTACGTTCACGCTCCCCCTGGTCTGACACTGCTTGTTTTCAAATAAAGACGAGCTATAACAGAGGTGAATTCAGATGATGATGAGGGTTCTACATCGGAGCGATAAGAGCAATACCCCAGGAATTTTTGTGAATGGTCTGGACTCCTCAGCGTTTAACCGCAGGTCTTCCACAGACCAATTCAGCCCTCTGCCTCACCAGGCACAGCGGTGTCCGTCAGTCCCTAAAGATCACGCTTTCTAAGACATACACACTCAGTCAATCAGTCGGGATCTCACAGCAGACAGTGCAAATTATTGCAGCGTCACACAGCACAGCCTGCTTTACCTCAGTTCTGCATGTTCGTCCCTTTTTAGAAAGGCCACTTCTCTGCTTGGTGGACGAGATCTCCATGAAACCAACACAAACAATCAGCGAAAAAAATATCTCTTACCTCTTTTAGGTGGTCATCATCTGTGTGTGTTCCCGGACCCTTGTTCCAACCCTTGAATCAGCATTTGGCCTTTTTACAACACGTCGGGCTCACCAAAAAATCTGTTGATGCAGGCTAACACGGCAGGGACATCCTCAGCCCCAGTGAAGGCACTTGGAGACTTCAGAACAGACAGCAGAATTAATCCTTTATTGTGTGATGCGCATAGACTCATCTCAGATGGAACAATGAGCAAACAACTAAAAGCAGCTCTTACATTTATTACAATTCTTATCACACAAGTCATTATTCTTCCTCATCTGACTCCTAGCATTCCATTGCTCAAGTCCTGCCTCTGATTGATTCCAACAATAATTTTTAGTTAGGGTGTCAAACCCCACTCATTTATCTCCTGGGCAAATAACGTGGACGCATTCCAACGCCAGAATTTCAGTTTCTCAGTTATAAACTGTAGCTTTAACACTAAAATTACCAGAGCCTACGAAAAAACTCGTAAATCCGTCCCACCTTAAATCGCTTCTTAAATCCCTTCACACCTCTCCGCCAGCGTCCTTTGTCTTCTAAATGTGCTGATAAAGAGAAGGTAGAAGCAGCCGGCTATTCCATCCCCCCACCAATTTAGAACGTGCACGAACTTCTCTCAGCTCATGCCTTGATTGAGTATCTGGGAGTGAAGTGCAGTTTTAGAGTGGAAATAATCGATCGTTATTTGGAACACACGCATTTCATGTCTGTTCCGTTTCTACAGTAATCTGTGTAAACACATTGTTAAAACAGAAACGTTTTTTATATTCTAGTTGTAGATGACAAAATGTAGGCATAAACTATATGATGTATGAAGCCTGAAGTCCAAATATCAAAGAAATATTTTCACAAAAGGTATAAATATAAGACAACAATTGCGCTTTTATTCAAAAATATAGCTGCAGAAAAAAAGCTGCCTTAACATGTGACACTGACACCCACTAATTACGACCGCCTCCGTGGCGCAATACATTCGGCTACTGACTGGGAATCAAAAGGTCGTGAGTTTGATTCTGCACTATTCCGTTTTGAGAAGTAAACTGCTCTTAATCTTACTATTTTAGAATAAAAGCATACTTTTGATTTCAGTCTGTAACAGCCGGTGCAATTTATGATACTTATAAAGGTTAGCTTTGTTTTTTTTATTTTTTTTATTCACTTTTCATTCTCTCAGTCGCGTTCAGAATCAATCCATACAACCCCATCTGACACGGCTGTTTTCACATAAAGACGCGCTATAGCTCTGCAGTGTACCACGATGCATACTAACGCCAAACACCTAACCCCACCCCCAGGTTCTGACACACAAACGCTGTCGAAGCTGCCTTCTTCATATCTCACTGTCACTTGATTTTCTTTTTATTCAGTTTTATTGAGTGTTCCTGCCAGTTCCCGCATGTTGCTGTATGCTGTTTCTTTTGTACTCCAGGACATGCAGAGGAGAGAATTGTAAAGAGCAGTAACTTTGGCGCTATATGCAATCATCAGACACTCCCCATCTGCCCGTGTCGCTCCAACACAGGAACATATGTTGGTGTAAAAGTATAACAAAACAAGTGCACTTTTATTCAAGTACACTTTTTCCATTGCCTTTTCCTGTAAGAAGCAATGCTGTGGTTTCTATTACACACCTGAAAGAAAGAGACAATATATGTAAAAACATCATCGCACTAATGCAATATTATTTGAAAACGAGCAGATGGGGAGTGTCTGATGATTGCATATAGCGCCGAAGTTACTGCTCTTTACCATTCTCTCCTCTGCATGTCCTGGAGTACAAAAGAAACAGCATACAGCAACATGCGGGGACTGGCAGGAACACTCAATAAAACTGAATAAAAAGAAAATCAAGTGACGGTGAGATACGAAGAAGGCAGCTTCGCCAGCGTTTGTGTGTCAGAACCCGGTTTTTGCATTAGTATGCATCGTGGTACACTGCAGAGCTATAGCGCGTCTTTATGTGAAAACAGCCGTGTCAGATGGGGTTGTATGGATTGATTCTGAACGTGAATGAGAGAATGAAAAGTGAATTAAAAAAAAAAAACAAAGCTAACCTTTATAAGGATCATAAATTACACCGGCTGTTACAGACTGAAATCAAATGTATGCTTTTATTCTAAATGGGATTAATAAAGTATCTATCTATCTATCGATCTAAAATAGTAAGACTAACAGCAGTTTACTTCTTAAAACGGAATACTGCAGAATCAAACTCGCGACCTTTTGATTCCCAGTCAGTAGCCGAATGTATTGCGCCACGGAGGCAGTCGTAATTAGTGGGTGTCAATGTCACATGCTAAGGCGGCTTTTTTTTCTGCAGCTATATTTTTGAATAAAAGCGTAATTGTTGTCTTATATTTGTCCCTTTTGTGAAAATATTTCTTTGATATTTGGACTTCAGCCTTCATACATTATATAGTTTATGCCTACATTTTGTCATCTACTACTAGAATATAAAAAACGTTTCTGTTTTAACAATGTGTTTACACAGATTACTGTAGAAACGGAACAGACATGAAATGCGTGTGTTCCAAATAACGATCTATTATTTCCACTCTAAAACTCCACTTCACTCCCAGATACTCAATCAAGGCATGAGCTGAGAGAAGTTCATGCATGTTCTAAATTGGTGGGGGGATGGAATAGCTGGCTGCTCCTAGCTTCTCTTTATCAGCACATTTAGAAGACAAAGGACGCTGGCGGAGAGGTGTGAAGGGATTTAAGAAGTGATTTAAGGTGGGACGGATTTACGAGTTTTTTCGTAGGCTCTGGTAATTCTAGTGTTAATTGTAATCTGCTCCCTTTTACACCATTCGTCAATCACAAAGATGACCAGTGCCACTCCTGTCTTTATTCAGACTGCACAGGGTCTTTGTCTGCTGAAATAAGATGAAATCGACCAGCATTGACACAGAGTCAGGTCTATCAGGTTTAAGTCAGCTCTCCGTAAAGCCCAGAATGCCACAGGACTTGTATGTGCCATGACCCTCTATAAGCGTGGACAGTTTATCTATCGTATTTGACATCATTTGATTGCACTTTGCCTATTACAGTTTTCTCAGTCTGCATCAGCAGGCATCAAATTTATTTAATGGTTACCGATTGTGAACCAATAAGGGATGTTGTGGCACCACAGACCCCTGACACAACAGCACAGACACAGTTTCAGATTCCAATAAAGAGATTTATTGACACAAATATCGTAATGTATTCACAGTTCAGCAATATGACTCTCCACTTCTCCACTCCACCAGGTGAACTTCGTCCCACCACTCTCTCAACTCGGACTCTCTGGGGGAAGCAGAGCAGCTCCCTTTATACCCAGGGGTACTTCTGGCACAATCACATTGCATCCCAGAAGCACTTTTGGGTCAGAGAGAACCTCCCCTTGATAGGAGAATCTGCCTCCAGCAGCTCCCCCTAGAACCACCCGAGGACCCCAACAGGGCTGCCCACCAAAACTACAACTCCAGCACGGTCTGGTGGAGGCCAAACGGGATACACACCACAGGGATGTCACCACCCAGTGCACTGAGAAAGCGCACAGCCCTGGTAAGCAGTCTTTCTCTGTCCATCCATTAGAATGGCTTTCCAACCCGGAAAGGTGCCACTCACCAACCAGGTCGGGATGCCCACTCACCCACATCCTTCCATTAAAGGGGCCTCCCAGTCAGGTAAGGAGCCATCCCTCATGGCCGGAATGTGAGCTCACCCGTGCTGCCCATTACACAGTGAAGGATGTTTCTGTGTTTTTATGGTTAATGTGGTGATTATTACTTTTGTTCTCCCATTTTCTGTAATGCTGGCTCTCTATTCTAGGATCTTAATTGTTGTGATTAGACATTCAAAGGCAAACAAGAACATAAAACAGAAAGGCAAAATAAAACAGCAATCACAGTAAGCGTTGCACTTGGCATGTTTTTAAACTCCTTTTTTCTTCTCACATTTTATTTTTATTGGTTATGCACTTCACATTGTCTGGGGTGGCAGAATATATAATATATATATACTGTTTTTATTTAATTTTGCTGTTATTTCTCTCATCTATTAAAGATCCCCTGCCCACCCCCATTCAGAAAAGAACATCTGTTTTGTCAAACCAAATAACTGATGATTTCTAATTTAATTCTGATAATTACCGGTCCATAAAAGATTCATTTTAGAGATTCCCAATACAACTGAGAGCAACTCTGCACAATTTGGTCAAACAACATAGAGAGATTTGTATATAAAGATATGTAAAATTTTAAAGAATGGTCACTGAGCAAGATACAAACCTGACAATTATGAAAGGAACAAATTAATTAAATTAGGGATTTGATTTTATTTTTTTCATTTAACTGACACTTGATCCTAAAATGAAAAAACACATTTGACATTTGTTTAGCCATCTAGACTGGCCAAGTGAGACCCTTGAGGTTACACAGAGGGTCTCTGCAGGGAGCTGAACTGGAAACTTTGGCCAATAGACGGCCCTACCTGTGTTTATGTATTTAATTTAAAAAAAAAAATCCCTGTTTTGATTTTAATTTATGAAATGTTGCTGATGGACAGAGGCTCAGACATATTTATGTGTGTGATTTTATTTATTTACAAAAAGAGTAAAGAATATACACCATGAACAAAGAATTACATCAATCAAATATAAAACAAAAAAAAAAATTAGATTGTATTAGGGTTTTAAAAATGGCTTGCAGAGGATGAGTTATTGTGACATGAAGCCTGCAGCTCCTTCAGTAAGTCGACCTGAGAGAATCAAACCCTCAGGCCCAGAGCAGCAGGAGCTGGAAGCGGCTAATGAGCGCCTGGCTGACACCTTTAAACGGCTCCACCGTCACCTCTAATTGACACGACTCTCTGGGTTTGGACTCTTTGGCTTTTCTTAGCAGTTGAAGATGTTTACTGCCTTTGGAGGTCCTCCAGAGCTCACTTGTCACAAGCAGAAGGTGCCACACTCTGGGGTCCCATTTGTCGACTGCTAATAAAGGCCTGCAGACTCCTTGGTGTAGAAGCCTTTGTTGTGCTTGTAATTTAAGAATTTATTCTTTTAGATCTGCTGTAGGCTTTAAGGTGTGTGTGTCAGGTTTTTTTGTTTCAAGCATTTAACTGATATATTCAATAGAGTTAAGTTAAAGTTATAAGCACAGATAATAGAAGTTTTTTTCTGTTTTACAATTAATGAAATTTATAATACTGAAGCTTGAAAATTGCTCAACAGTGATAACAAGAAAGCTGATCATATGTTTTTAAAATAAAAAGCCTCCTTACTTTAAAAATGTAAGAAGAGGGGGAATCCAAAATCATTAAACATACTGTATACTAATATTTCCTAATTTTTAAACAGATAAACTGACCTCGCAGGATGATTTTATCAGTCAGTCCTCTCCTTGTGACCCTTTGCTAACCCTGACATGTCACATTACATGTCGATGTTCACCCCTATGTCTGAGAGGGTGCTGACTCTCTAAAAGTCACCCACGGCACTGGGGCCACAGCAGGTCATCACTGTCACAGGTTTGGAATTTATGGGACGGGATTTACTTTCAGTCCTTACATCAAGTAACCAGTAGGGGGAAGCAGGACTGTATGGACCCCCTAAGTGTACCTCTCAGTGGGCTCATGCCCCTTCAGCTCTCTCTTTAAAGTTCTTTTCCACTTTCCCTCATGTTACTTGTTGGCTATTGGCCTTGTGCTGGTTGGCCTTGGATGGAGTTTACTGCCCACTTTGGGCTCCATTCCCAAATAACTCGATTTCAAGGAGACCTGATCCTGGGGTGATGAGGGTTGCAACCAGCGCCACAACAACCATGGGCAGAAACTTAATATGAATGACTTGGGCCACTGCCCAGCTCTGGGAAGGTGGTCTCCTGTACACCACATTTCCTGTGCCAGGTAGGAGTAGGCAGAGATTTGGAGCTGGTCCCTTCCCTCTTCACTTGCTGTTACTGAGGGAATCCTTTTTAGTTTCTTTTCCTCTACTTATTAATATGTTTAAATTCAGCGGTCATCATATCTGAGCTAAGGTGTGAGTCGGATGGGAGATGCTGCACCCTCCAAACACGGTCCTGGTTGTGGGGTGCTGGCTGACCGGGTGAACTGCACTGGGTTTTGCATCTGGGGGTAGGCACCGGCATGCCTCACTGGGAGGATGGACATCCCACACTCTGGGACTGCACAGAGTTGGGGGTGTACCACTTTGATGCCCTTTCACGGACTACCAACTGGCCTACTCTCATGGCCAGGTAAGCATGTAACTTTGCCACCCGGGACATAAACATACACAGCAGCCACAGTATACAGTTCTGCTCTGATGAAGGTGCCTGATAGACTATGAAGTCCACAGCCTCACCGCCACCACATGTCTACTGGAAGAGATGCCTTAGGGAGATGTGGGGAAACATTTTTAATTCACTGGGGACATAGTCATTTTATGAGAATCCAAAAAACTATTCGGAAGGGTGTCAGCTCAGACCAGAGTTCCAGGTAGAGTCCTGGGCTGACCTCTGGACCCAACACTGGGTGACGGAGCAACGGCCAGGTTTTGGACGTTGGTTTTGTCCCTTGGGTCCTCTGGGGAACAACCTTGAAGGGTAAAAGGTTATACCGTGGGGTGCTCATCCTGTGTGGAAAACAGCCCACATTGAGGGTCCTCCCCCAGGCTGTAGGGTGGTGATTCCGGACCCTCTGTGGAGCATCACTTTTGACACAGGGTCAGCTTTGTGGGCCTAGTCACCCAATGGGCCATGGTGGAGAGTAGCTGGCCTCATGGTTCCACTCCCCCAAAGGAGGGCGCCAAGTTCAGCCTGTCCAGACTTCCGCAGGATCTCCATGGCCTGGTGGTAAGCTGTGGTGCCCCAACATTAAAGATGCCTTTGGAAGGGGTGCCAGGATGACCTGGAATTTGCCCAGGCCCCACAATTTTTCCCCATTCATGACAGGGCTGACCTCAGTCCCTCCAGACTTCAGTTGGCTGCATACCGCTGTAAAACTTCTAAGTCCTAAGTTTGGCTTGAACCTGGGTTCCAGGATGATGAACTGGGCAACCCAAGGTCTCCCTGGGCCTCTTGGCTCTCCCTTGGGCACAGTAATATGCAGGAAAATATCAGCTGGGACCAGGCTTCATGAAGGGTCACTGGGTGCCTTTCAGACTTAGCAGAGCAGGTGAGGCAAAAGCGTACTGCCAGGGCCCGATAGGCCACCCTGAGAGGAACCAATGGCCTGAAAGGCAGAGTGCCGTAATCTCCGCTCCTCTGTGTTTGACAATTTTAGACCTATTTCTAACTTGCCTTTCTTAAGTAAAATCCTACAAAAGGGAGTCATTATGTAGCCAAATGATCATTTGAATAAACCTGCTACTCTTGACAAGTTTCAGTCCGATTTCAGAACAAATCACAGTATAGAAACTGCACTCGTTAAAGTAGTAAATGACTTGCAGGTAAATGTGGATAGAGGCCATTTATCTGTTCTCATCCTCTTAGATCTGAGTGCAGCATCTGATACTATTGATCACAATATTCTTAGAAATCGCCTTACTCAGTGGGTGGGCCTCTCTGGTAATGTCTTATACTAGTATCCCTGGAGCCTACAAAAAAAGTCGTAATGCCAGGCCACCTAAATTCCTTCGCACCTCTTCATTAGCGTCTTTGTTTTGTAATTGTGTCAATCAGCACAAGCAGCCTGCTATCCCTTCTCCCACTGACACAGCTGAAGTTTTCCTAGCTCTGGTCTGTTTTATCCTGGAATGAGGTGTCTGGAATTGTGTACCGTGTCTACAACGATCTGTGTAAATGTATAATGACAAGAAATGTGAGGCAAGAAATGCTGATCACATACCAAAAACAGAAACTTTTTCATGTTACATTAATAATTGAGAAAATGCTGACGTGAAGTGTATAATATGTGGAGACTGAAGTCCAAATATCAAATAAGTATTTTCACAAAGGTGTAATGATTCACCAGCGTTTGTGTGTCTGCTTATATCCTGATATCTTTTACAAGTTGCAAAAATGTACACCATTTCAAATCAAAAACATGTATTTTATTACATAATAGTAATAGTAATAGTAATAGAAGCTCACTACTCAAAACGGGAAGAACCCAGGATCGAACTGTTAACCACTTGATTATGAGGCCGCATTTCCTACCTCTGCACCAGCCAAACAGATGTGTCGGCTCTCTGTAGATTGATTAATGGGCTTCAGTTTTTACACATTGCCAGTAAACTGTAAATTAAATGATTTCTTCTTCTTCTTCTTCTTCAGTTATATTCTTGAATAAAAGCACACTTGTTTTTTATATCTTTTGTGAAAGTGTTTATTTAATATTTGGACTTTAAACTTCACTCATTATACACTTCCCTTCAGCATTTTGTCAATCTTCTTACTATAAAAGCGGTCGTGATGTCCTTCCGTCCCGTGAGTGCTATGCAGGCGCGGAGTTTCACACACGCCCTGTCCATTTTGCAATGCAGGATGGGATTTGTAGTTTCGTTTTTCCAAGTAAAAGATATATAAAAGCGGTCGGGATGTCCTTCCGTCCCGTGAGTGCTATGCAGGCGCGGAGTTTCACACACGCCCTGTCCATTTTGCAATGCAGGATGGGATTTGTAGTTTCGTTTTTCCAGGTAAAAGATGATTTTCTACTCCAGACTGTGCGATATCTTCTTCTTCTTTCTTACTATAAAAAAGTGGTCAGGATTGTCCTTCCGTCCTGTGAGTGGAAAGCGTAGCGGTATTCCACTTATCACAGACTTACTACTTGCAGCTTGCGGTACGAAGCGACATGATGTGAGCAGAGTTCTGGCGCTCCCATCGTTGCCTTGCTTTTGTGCACGTGCTTTTGTGAAAAATAGACAAAATTATGTCTCTGGAAATAATTAATGTTGATGGAGTAAAAATACCTCACCGCGTAGTAAATATCAGGGGGGTTCAAAAGTTCGACCTCAATATAGAAAAAAAGTTTACATTTCATCACAAAAATAACAGAAGCTACGAGTATTAAAGTAATACCGCTCAAATACAATATAACCAAATTAATGAGTTTGTATAAAATATCAAATTGATCTACATATTGAATTGCCTTAAGAAGTGGTCAACTTAAAAGTCAGTCGCCTTAACACTAGAGTTACCAGAGCCTACGAAAAAACTCGTAGGTTCGTCCCACCTTAAAACCGTTCTTCTTAAAACCGTTCTCACCTCTCTGCCAGCGTCTTTTGTTAATCTAAATGTGCTGATAAAAGAAAACCTGCAAGTAGCCAGCTATTCCATCCCCCCAACGACTTAGAACGTGCACAAACTTCTCCCAGCTCATGCCTTGATTGATTATCTGGGAGTGAAGTGGAGTTTTAGAGTGGAAATAATAGATCTTTATTTGGAATACACGCATTTCACGTGTGTTCCGTTTCTACAGTAATCCGTGTAAACACATTTTAAAAACAGAAACGTTTTTCATATTGTAGTAGTAAATGACAAAATGTAAGCATAAACTGCTGCTTGCAGTATGTTTTTATCGGCACATTTACAGGACAAAGGAGGCTGGCGGAGAGGTGAGAACGGTTTTAAGAAGCGATTTAAGGTGGGACGAATCTACGAGTTTTTTCGTAGGCTCTGGTAATTCTAGTGTTAAAAGGCGGGTCAGCCTAGTCATTACTATAACATGAAGATATTTTCTGTATTAGTTATACATTCAATATTTCTTGCCTCACATTTCCTGTCATCGTACATTTATCCAGATCGTTGTAGACACAGAACTGTCAAGAAATGTATGTATTCCAAAAAACAATATATTATTTACCCAATACAATTTGTATTGTTTGTCTGCTTTATTTTTCTTCTTCTTGTTATTATTATTTCCTATCCTTACTTATTATTTTTCTTTTAGGTGATTATAGCTGATAATTTAACCAACAAACAATGGAAATGTATACTTAAATAATGCCGAAAAGATTCAATAGAAATGGGCTGAAGAATTTCATACACCTCCACGGAGCAGACAAACAATTTATAGAATATGCAATAAATTTAATGAAACTGGATCCAGTTGTAATGTTCCAAAAAAGTGGTCTACTGGTCAGTGTTACCACCCAGGAAAATGAGAGTCAAACATTTACAAAGAGCCCCAAAAAATCGAAACAAGTAGTTTATCGTTCCCCATAGATGCAATGTTTAAGTTTGAAAATGTATCAGCCAAAACTGATTCTTGGGTTTTTAGAGGATGACCTGGATTGCTGTTTACAATTCTGCAACGTGGTTCTGAATGAAGAAAGACAAGGCAATGGCATCATTGGTCACATGACATGGTCCAACAAAACATTCATTTGCTGTAAATCTGTGATCCTTTGAAGCATCGGGACTTTGGGATCATTCATCATTGTCGGTCTTATGAAATCAAACTGCCTGGATTGGTTGTAATTTGGTCTAAGAAGCTCATGTCAATCAGGATTTCAACATTAGAATGCAATAAGGATTCAAATATGCACTGTGGGTTTAATTTGTTTAACGTGCAACTGCGATTGTTGTTAATATGAAAATTGCTTTCTTTGTACTGTTTGACGTTTGATCACTGAACAAAGTTTTATGTGATTTTATTTTAGATTAAAAGCCTGATATAATATGTAAGACTGAAACTAGCAACAATCTTAGGAAAATTTTCACTGAATGAGGCTGCTCCACAAAGCTTCTCATAAACAGACAAACCTCATTTGTACAGCCAAGGTGCTGGACTTGAAGAAGTTTACTGCCCTCGTCTTACAATCAAGCTGGTTCCTCTGTTGGGAGTTACTGTATATCTTTTGAATATCTAGCGGTTAGGGTCGTTAGCTGCCCACCTACATTAATCATACCTTTCTATTGTCCCTCTTCACAATCATCCTTTGAATTTCTTTCTGATTTTTCTGAACTGCTGGTATCTATTTGTTCATTGTAGTAAACTCTTCTGGTACTGGGTGACCTCAATATTCACCTTGATAGGATTGCATTGTTTAAATGTACTTTTTTTTAACCATTTTCTCCCTTTATTGAATTTATTAAAAGGATGTAACATTCCATACAATAAAGTCAATCTTGACAAAACTAAATTTAAATCAACCCCTACCTGTGAGAAAGCGAGGAATGCCAACAGCGGAGTAAAACTTTAAGAATAGTAAAGAGAGAACGGAGTCTTTCTCCCGAATATAGATGCTTATTCTAAAATGTTATTGATTAGATCCTGCCTGGTTTTTAAAAAGTTTTACGCAGACCTTCTAAGTTAGAATTTGATTTTTTCCAATTTCAAATAGTATATAACATCAGTTGTCCACTGACTTAAAAGAGGTGAGTTAGAATTCTTCGTGCTAATAGTGAAGTAAAGGCCATTATAGTTTGTTTGTTCTTCTCCACTTTAAGCTAACCTGTGAGCCCACCAAACACAGCTGTTAGTGGATTAGGAGGGATTGTGACACCAAGGCTGTCTGATAGGCATTTCAAAATTTTGGTCCATAAGGATATTAATTTGGTGTAGGCCCAAAACATGTGGCCCAGTGAAGCTGGAACTGAATTGGGACGTTTGCAAGGTTGGATTTTGCCCTGGAAATATTTTGGACCATTTTAAATGAGATATCGTGCTTGATAAAAATTTTTAAGCTGAATAATTGAATGCTCTGCATTGGAGCTTGGCGACAGACAACTCGGCGAAAAGACAACTCGGCGACATCCTTTACCAGTTAGGTAATAGTTAGGTTCAAAGAGATTTTTTAATGATATTTAAATGACAATGTAGGACGCCGGAAAATCCACAGAATCACCTGCTGTATGAGAGTCCCAATACGTTGAGAGTAAAGATATTCCTTAAGCTGTACTCGCAGGTCACCTTTTGCATTCTAAATAATGTTCTCATACGATTACAATCAATACAATTTATATAAAGGAATAGCATTTTTGGTTGCAGAAGATAATGTAAGAAAGAGTTTGTTCCATCTGCAGAATAAAGTTAATTCATCAATTATATAAATTTATTTTCAACATTTTAAATCACGTTGTCATTTAAATATAATTAAAAAATCTCTTTGAACCTAACTCTTACCTAACTGGTAAAGGATGTCGCCGAGTTGTCTTTCGCCAACTAGTCTTTTCACTGGGTTGTCTTTCGCCGAGTTGACTGTCACCTAGTTGCCACCGAACCCTGATCAATGTCTCTTCTGGAATAGAAATAGGTGCGAGGAGAGGAAAGCTGGGCAGATTTCTTTTAGCAAAGTTTTTAATTTGGAGATAGTGGAAAAATTGTGTTGATGGGAAACTAAATTTGGAGTGTAATTGTTCATAGGATGCATAGACTTTATTTATATACAAATCTCTAAATGATTTAATCCCATAAGTTTTCCAAACATTAAAAATTGTGCAAGATTTAGATGGTGGAAAAAGGTGGTTATCATGTAGTGGTGCCACAGATAAAATACTCTCTAACTTGAAGTGCTTCTTACATTGATTCCATATCCAGAGTGAATGAAGGACAATTGGGTTGTTAGTATATTGACAATACCTTGTATTTACTGGGGTACAAAACAAGGAATATAAAGAAGTGCTGCAGGATTTCATTTCTATTACACACCAAGCAAGTGTGTGTTCATCTTCTGGTGTTAGTGTCCAGGTTTTTAAAGCGTGTTTGCTGTCCAGTAAAAATTGAAAATTAAGTAGAGCCATGCCTCCTTATGATTTAGGTCATTCTAGGGTCGCCCTTTGGATGTGCGGATATTTTGAATTCCAAATAAATTAGGTTATTATTGAAGCCCATTTCTTAAAATATATTTTTGAATGTATATGGGGATGATAGATAAATAGAAACAGAAGCTTAGGGATGATATTCATCTTGATAGAGTTAATTCTCTTACTTAAGTAAGATGAAGGGTAAACCAGCTATGCATGTCTTGTTTAATTTTGTCCATGAAAACAGCAAAAAGAGCTTAACATTTACTTGTGATGTTTACCCATGGATATTTAAACTGACCTGCAATGATAAATGGGAAGGTGTACAATCTAATGTTGTTTGCTAGAGAATTCACTGGAATTAATTAAATTAATTTTGAGTCCAGATATTTTTTGAAATTCTGCTAGTACAGTTAGGGCTGCAGGCACAGCATTTTGTGGGTCTGATATATACAGTGCCATATAATCTGCATAGTGATATTTTGTATTCAAGTCCTCTGATAATCCCTTTTATCTCTGATGCATTTCGAAAGTGAATAGCCAGTGGCTCAATGGCAATTGCAAATAGCAGTGGTGACGGGGGCATCCTTGTCTAGTACCACATTCTAGTTTGAAGTCATCTGAAATAATGTTGTTCTGAAGCTTTTGGACTTGTATACAGTAGATTGATCCATGCACATATGTTCAGGTCAAGCCCAAATGTATGCAAAGTTGTAAATAGGTAATCCCATTCAACCATATCAAATGTTTTTTTGCATTCAAAGATAACAAGATCTTTGGAGTGTTAGACTTTATTGGTGAATACATTACATTAAAAAGGGGTCAAAGATTGGAAGCCAAATGTCTACCTTAACACTAGAATTACCAAAGCCTACGAAAAAACTCATAAATCCAGCCCACCTTAAATCCCTTCGCATCCTCCCTGTCAGCGTCTTTTGTCTTGTAAATATATTGATAAACAGCAAGCAGACTGTTATACCATCTCCCTCACCAACGTAGAAAGGGCCCAGCTCAAGCCTTGATTATCTTGGAGTGAAGTGCTGGATTTTTAGAGGGGAAATAGATCATTATTTGGAACACATGCATTTCATGTGTGTTCCGTGTCTACAACAATCTATATAAACACATCGTTAAAACGTTTTTCATGTTTTAGTAATAAATGACAAAATGTAGACACGAACTGTATAATGTGTGAAACCTGAAGTCCAAATATCAAATAAACACTTTCACAAAAAGTGCAAGTGCAATACGACAGCTTCTTTGGTGCAGCGGTAACTGATGTCTTGCAAATTTACCGTTTTGAATAGTGAGCTGCTCTTATTGTTAATATTATGCAATAAAAACATACATTTCATTTGCATCTGTAACAGCTGGTGTAAATTTATAGTACTTGTAAAAGTTAGCTTTTTTTTTCACTTTTGTGGATTTGTTGAGCTAACAACTTACTAGCGTTCTCTCCGTGTTCATAGTAATGATGTTGTTATTTAAAAATGAGTTGGTCTGTTTCTTTTGTTGTCAAAATGTTGAGTTCTGACTGCAAAGCCTGTCTTTTTCTTAAAAGTGCCTCATTTAGAGTTCTGGCATGTTCTTGATCTGTTCTGGTAATTTCACTGATTAACTCTGAGGTCATCTTGGTTTACAATTTATTTTTGTGGAAGAAATGTGAGATAATGTGACCTCTTAAAAGTATTCCTGCGAAACCTCTGAGGATGCATTTGTTTGTAAAAAATCAATTTTGCTTAGATATGAATTCTGTACAGTTCTCGTAAGCAAATGACAGAGGGTTGAAATGCCAGCAGAGAGATCTGATACTGCATCTGATACTGCAAAAGAAATTGTTCTGTAATTAAGATTCCCATACCTCTAGTTTTCTTTGTATAGCTGGAGAGGAATATTTGTCCAGTCCAGTCACTTTGCAACCAAAACAGATCCTTGCTGATTAAGTAAGTCTCCTGTAAAAAATACTATCTTGCTGTTTAGACCTTTTAGATAAAAGAATACTTTGTTCCTCTTTAATTCGTGATTGAGACCTTTGACATTCCAGCTCAGAAAGTTCACTGATTGATCATAGAGACATTGCTTCTGAAACTTTGTTGTCATTTTATAATCTTAAATTAAGGTAGTACATTATTACATATGATAGCTTTAATCTTAATTTCCAATATTGCAAGGAGTTATGGTAATGAAGCCTATTGTTGTGTTGGCACTTTTGGATGGTAAGGACAGATCAGAAATAGCTTGCTCTCTTTCTGTCCTCCACCAGAACCCCCACCCCCCATTTGGCCTCCCCAAGTGAGGTTAGACCCAATCCTCTGACCTGCCTAGAGACAGAATTAAACAAGCCCCCACACAGCACACGTTCATACATAGATGCATGCACACATACATATTGTAAGTTTTTTTAACTCTTTTAGGACTCCCTCAACAAGAAGAAATGCCGAAGCGTGACTGCTGCATCTGTGGAGAACAGCTTGTCCATTTTACCAAAGTATCATAAGGCTGCGGAAACAACTACAAGCCAATCGAGATCATGCTATACGCACCTGATGGTCGCTTTGGGCACTGTGGAGGACTGCTTGTCTGTTGCTGAGGCAACCACAGGTTCGCAGCTCAGCAGCATAGTGCCGCAGAAGCAACACCAAGCTGATTGAGATCACGGTATACACGCCTGTCGCCGATGGGTGATTCAAGGAACATTATAACTGCAGGGAACAGTATAACTTGGCCACTGACCTGGCCCTGACTAGGCCCATTTTCTGTGTCTGTGTATAGGCGAGGGGTAGATTCCGCTGCAATAAATGACAGTGCTGTTCCTGTTTCAAGTGGAATAAAGCTGGTTGTGCTAAAGTACTGAGACTCAGCCTCATGTTTTGGGGTGCAAGACAGGGACTCACGCATCACAATATTTGTAAATACATTGTGTGTAAGACATGCAATATACTGTGTGTTCAGTTTTGTCTTTCTGAAAGATTATGTGTGGTATTTGTACTTTGCTCCAAAAAATGAAACACGGGCTTCCCAAAGAGTCAAATTTATTGGTGTCAGTACATGCAGGATGTGATGTACTCCATGCTGAAATATGACATGCATTGTGTAACTTGTTATATTTTGTGTTGCCCTTGTAGCATACTTTATTTAGTGTATTTTATCGTGAAAGGGGTGACCCTTCTCAAGCACATGAGATATTTTTATTCCCACATCCAGATTCTTTGTTACTTAGACCTTCACGTATGTCCTCCACCTCTGCTCTGGTTCTCTTATTCCTCTGCTCATCTGGCCTGGAAGAAGACACAGCCTGCAGACACAATACAGTTGACCAGGGACTACGGATTGCGACTTCACCGAGGACTGACTGCTCCTGTGCTACACTTCACGAATTAGAAGTCATCTCCTCTGTTCTCGTAACCCCAGACCACAAGATAGAGCAAATACTAATGCAAGTAAGAGAGCTGGCAATAAACTTTATTCAGTCATTATAGATGTTAACATTCTTAAATGTTCTTAAATAAAAAGGTAATTGGATGTGTAAATCAAAGACACAAGCTGACCATTTGAGGAGCTGTCACAGATGATGCTGGTCATGACACTTGAATGTGTGAGGCTTTTCAGTCTCTTAATGGCTGTGTGGCTGTGTTCATTCTGCTTCTCTTCCTTCCTGGTTCTGTTCTTCAATTCAGCAGATGGCACAATGAATACTTTAATTTTAAGCTGATGACTTTTTAAAGCTTGTCAGGACCAAGGTGAACATCCCTAGCCCCCTCTGTCTAATGTCATGTTGACAGACTATATCAGTAAATGTCCATGAGGTGAGCATGAACAAACATAACCAATGGATCAAGAGCTTTGCTTTTACACAAGTGGAAAGTCCAGGAAATGACAAGTAAAACTTGACCTTTATTAAAAATAGAATTGTGCTGTTTAAAGTGTTGACCTTCTAAATCCTACTTGTCTGCTAAAGGTGTCTGCCTGCTCTTCTGACTGCAGAAAAAGTCCCCTCAGTGTCAAACGGCCTTCTGTCTGTAGCAGCAGGTCCTCCTTCTATGTGTATATGAGCTGCTCCATGGAAAGTGTGCTTACAGTTAAATTATACAGCAATAGCAATGTAAAGAATGAATTTGTCTATAATACTTTGAACGATTTAAAAAATGTAATATAAAACATAATACAAATCACTTTAAACTGTGTCATATTTCATCTTTTTATTTTTTGTGCTCTCCTCATATGTGGCATCTATACTAAAAAGACAAATTCATAATCAATATTAGTGCATCAGGCCAAAAAAGTAAATTCTGGGAAGGGAGACACTTTCATCAACTTCATCAGTGGAGCAGATTGTGTAACCTGCAACTCGACAGCCTGTGGTTAGGGGAAAGGAAGAGACATCAAGGGAATAAATAAAATAAAGCTCAGTGCAAACTGGAGAAACCTGAGACGAGAATCTGATACCAGAGAGCAAAGTCAAGGAATTTAACAGCAAAATGACTTCAGCTGTGTGTATTTATATAATGGCACTTCACCTGAACAGACATCACAATCATGAAATATGATGAACTGAATCAAATTTAGGATCTGAGCGGACAGTCACAGCATTGTCTGGGATTAGTGACACGACTTGACACAAAGAACTTTCACAGGTTTGAAATCAACATGCTGAGGTTTATCTAAGCACACAGATATCAATCATCAGGGACCTCATGCATAACACCGTGTGTAGAATTCACACTAAAACATGGTGTAAGGACAAAAGTGGAAATGTGCGTATGCAATAAAAAATTCCAGATGCATAAAGCTGTGCATTTGCTAACTTCCACATTCTTCTGCTCCATAAATCCCGGTCAGCGTGAAAAGTAATGCACGTGCACGCGCCTGCTGCCACTTCCCAGCTCCTCCCAGAATTACGCCTCTTTGATTATGCAAATCAATATAAAAAGCCCTTAAGCTCAGCGTTCTGTGAAAAGGCAATAGCAAAGGCACGGGGGAAAATAGAAGAATTTCAGCAAATACCAAGTGGAAGCAAAGAAAAACGTACTATTTGTTGGTTTAAACAGTGGTATAAACAACAAAAGGAAGTTGATTGAGTGACATAGAGTGTCGGAGAAACTCAAAAGCTCAAGTTCACAAAGTCGTCAAGTGCCCGAAATAAAAAAGAAGTTGTCAGATATCAGCATGAAAAGGCGAGTCGTAGCCCACCGTCTGAGTGTCATATGAAAGCTGAGTAAGGTACAGAGAAAAGAAAAAAAATAAGGACACAGTGAGAAAAAGGCTTGAAATGTCAACTTTAATCTCGAAATTTCCACCTTAATCACGTAGTTGATTTTTTCATTAAAGTAGAACATCATAAACGTCATCTTTAAATCATTTAATTTACTAGTTTCTCAAATACCATCGTAACTAAAGTATGCAAAATCCAAGTTGCTATCATCTTGTTGCAGGTGAGCAAACTCATGTGTCCGATGCAGCATCACGCTCGCCCCACTGGTGCTATTTCGTCGGGGTCCATAGGGGGTGTTGGATCTGGAGAGGTTGTTGGCATGAGCAACAGCGTGCTAAAGTCCACCAGCTGTCTCGGGTCCTCACTTGAGGATTCATCCCCCACCTTGCTGAACAACTCTAGTTCAATTTTAAACCTGGCACCTTGACTGATGTTGTCAGCAGCGAGCCCCTTTCTATCTACTACAGAGGGAGGTGCTTTGCTGGTGGCCAAGACGTGTGGTAAATGGGCATTCTTCTTTCCTATTATAATATAGATGCAAGGGTGAAGTGTCTGAAGTGCCTTGACCACTGGGCTGATAGCCGTGCGGATTAGGATCTGTTCCTTCAGGAAGTCATAATCATCAAGCCTTTCGGGAGTGAGGTTTCACATGACCTGTAGGATCTCCCCGGTTAAGAACAGGGCCACGACAGTTGCCCAGGCTCCCCTGATCCTGCACATAAATGTTGCAGTGCGCTTGAAGTAGAATAGGAAACTCTCTGCATCGTCCGAGGGATCCATCTTCACCAGCACATCTCTGGTGAACATGAAGACAGGAGCATGCACAAGAGCCTCATTTCGCCCCGCCGGTATTGGAATGTTATGTGCTTCTTGGTGTTCCATTGGCGCAAGACCCCACTTCTGCTACCATGTGACATGTGAGTTGCGGTCTTGCACCCCAAAGACATGGTATAATAAGTCGCATTTAGCA
This sequence comes from Polypterus senegalus, assembly GCF_016835505.1. NCBI lineage: Eukaryota > Metazoa > Chordata > Cladistia > Polypteriformes > Polypteridae > Polypterus > Polypterus senegalus. The sequence continues at coordinate 5,313,681 of NC_053156.1, forward strand.
ATGTACAGTCTCAAACACATGAGATATGGACCTATGAACTCCATTTTACCAGTGTGACATTTCTCTAGCATCTGACCTTTGGTTTAAACAGTGGTATTAACAACAAAAGGAAGCTGATCGAGTAGCACAGAGTGGCGGAGAAACTCGAAAGATCAAGTTCAGAAAGTCGCAAAGTGTCTGAAATTAAAAAGAAGTTGTCAGATATCAAAGTCACTGTGAAAAGGTGAGCCATAGTCCACTGTCTGAGTGTCATATGAAAGCTTATCAGGGTACAAAGAAAAGAAAAAAAAATAGGAACACAGTGGGAAAAAAGCTCTGTGACACTAGAGGGTGCTGTCGCTCCTCAAACCCACTTGAGAAACATCCAAGACACCAGGTTAAAGCACCAGGAAATATTTTAGTTTCTTTTTTCCTTGATATAATGTGCCTTGAAAGCACCACCACCACAATACACAATAAATCAATAATACAATTCTTTTCCTCCTCTCCTCCCAGCAGCTCTGTCACACTCCCTCCCAACTCCGGCTCTCCTGCTGGATCTCCACCAGTGCTTTATATAGTCCTTGACCCGGAAGTGCTTCTCCTCTTCTGCTCATGTGACTTGTTAGCACTTACAGGTCAGAAGGAGAATTACATTTTTCTTCAGCCCGGAAGTACTTATGTCCTTCCATCCCCATGACTTGGGAGTACTACCGGGCTATATTGGAAACTGAAATCCCCTTGTCTTCCTGCAGCATCCCCTGGTGGCACCCACGGTACCCAGAAGAGCTGTGAAGCCAAACTCCATCTCCCATAATGCCCTGCGTGAATCTGGGGCACCGCTAAGCTGCAGGGAAGTCGCCATCTAGCGCCCTGGGGGTTTCATCTGGATTGAGCTGCTGGCCATCTTTCACAGCTAGAAATGTCAACTTTAATCTCGAAATTTCCACTTTAATCACATAGTTTATTTTGTCATTAAAGTAGAACATCATAAACTTCATCTTAAAATCTTTAATTTACTAGTTTCTCAAATACTATTGTAACTAAAGTAGCACGTTAAATAGGCTTTCTCTTCCTCCGACAGGACACAGAATTCATTACATTCATTATATTACAGCTCTCTGAATAATATAAACTGAGATGTATACTTGATATAATTTTCATGATGATAGAAATTAAAGCATGTTATTAAACATGGGGACACGGTGGTGCCCCGTCCAGAGATTGTTCCTGCCTCACGCAAGATGCTTGCTGCGCTGTGCACAACCTTTGATGAAATAATTTATTGCACCAGTACTGTCTCTCTCAAACATACTAACCTCCAATTCCTGTCCTTCCTTTTCTTTCTCCAAGTTAACCAATCGCCACACAATCAGCTCTGTGATAGATGTTAAGCCATCTGTAAGCTTAGAACACCGATTCTTCAAAACTTTTAACACTAGAATTACCAGAGTCTACGAAAAACTTGTAGATCCGGCCCACCTTAAAACCATTCGCACCTCTCCGCCAGTGTCTTTTGTCATCTAAATGTGCTGATAAAGACAAGCAGCAAACAGCTGGCTATTCCATCCCCCACCTACTTAGAACGTGCACAAACTTCTCCCAGCTCATGCCTTGATTGATTATCTGGGAGTGAAGTGGAGTTTTAGAGTTGAAATAATAGACTATTTTTTGAACACATGCATTTCATGTGTGTTCCGTTTCTACAATAATCTGTGTAAACACATTGTTAAAACAGAAACGTTTTTCATATTTTAGTAATAAATGTTACAAAATGAAGGCATAAACTATAAAATGTGTGAAGCCTGAAGTCCAAAGATCAAATAAACACTTTCACAAAAGGTTCAAGAACAACTAAACAGCTTCCATGGCGTACTGGTAAGATTTGCTGACTCAGAGGATTACAAAGACTCGAGTTCGATTCCCCGCTGGGGAAAAAATGTTATTTTTTTTTCTTTTTAACCTTCGCTGCTCTGCCTGCCTGCCTGCCTGCCTGCCTACCTGCCTGCCTGAACTCCCCGTCAATCTATATAGTAATAACAGTAATTTTATTATTATATAGCAGCTTCCCTGTCTGCCTATCATATAGTGCCTTTCCTTCCTATCTATCTATATATCTATCCCCTTAGGTGTTTTTTATATATCTATTATACAGTGCCTATGGGGTGCCAAACAGGCAATTACAATGAATTTTGGAATATATAAAGTCGTTCCTGAATATATAAAGTCAAAACTTGAATATATAAAGTCATTCCTGAATATATAAAGTCAGCGTCAGAGATATCAGACTTCTGAATTCTAGTAGCTGCAGGAGTCCTGTGGAGTTCTGAATTATTATTGTGTGCTCTTTGTTATTATTGTTCACAAATCGTTATTCTGATGTGTAGAAGTCTTATGGTGTGTGTGCTGACTACAACAATGGCTGTCATGTGTGGTCTCTTTTATTATTTTCTTGTCCCTATTTAACAATGTCCTACGTGTCACACATTCCTGCTGCTCACAAGTTACCTCTGGGATAATAAAGGTCTTCTGCCATCCTGAAGAGTAAAAGCCACACATGCAAAGAGAGAACATGGAGATTCAACACCGGCAGTGACCGGGAGAAGGACTGGAACAAGAACACTAAATCAAAAGGGCAGAAGTGCGGACCACCACATCATAATACCTCCTGTACAAACACACATGGGGGTCTGAAATGAGGGGCAACTCTTAAAGTGGAACAAGTAAAGCATCAGCTGAGCAGAGCAGAAATAAAGGAGCTGAGAGTCCGTCAGGAATCGTCTTATACAGTGCAGACCATAATACCTTAAAACACAATTTATGGGTTAGGTTTACTGGTGTACTCATACCTTACATGAAAAATAAAGAAATAAACTCATCTTTACATTAAATAGAAGTTTTTATTTTACAAAACATACTTTGTCATTTTACAAACATTTCACTTTCTTGTTGTTCACATCACCACAGACAACCATTTTGTCTCCTCAGATTCACCATAAAGGGATGAAGCAGACATGGAGTGGACAATCCAGAGACCCAAACCTCCTCCAAAGCACTGGGTGCTCGTCCATCACAGGCCACGAGGAGAACACGAGAACTGCAGACATTTATCAGGCTGCTTTGGAATGGAGAGGCTGCCGTGAAGGCTCTGCATGGACACATTGAATGGGCAGTCGCTCAGTGGCCTTTTGATTTTAAGCGCTGGCTTTACGTCTTCATGGATTATTGATGTGTTTTATGGTGTGCCGTGGACAGTTAAATATCGGAATAGTTTTTATTATTTATTAATAATGATAATGTGATGACAGGGAATCTTATGGGCAGTCATTGAACAATCAATAAAAACTGCTAAAGAGACGACTTGATCTGCATTAATGAACAAAGAAAAAAATATCTTGATGTGTAGTGTGTGCTGAATTTGTACAAAAATACTTCACTGCATTAACCCGACTAGATGGGACTGCAGTGAGGATTATAAAGATGGTTCAAAATCATTGAAGGGTGCTTTTAAAACATGGGAAAAATTTTCAACATAACACATTTTTAAAGAGCCATGACAGGCAGTTCTTCATATCCAAATGTAATTCCTTTATTAAAGGTTTAAGTTTCTCTATTTTTACAGAACTGAGCACAATGCTGTTCTCCGAAGTATTAATTGTGTTCTGTATGAGGTGAGCAGCTGTGGCTAATGAGACTTCACAAATATTAACAAATGTCAGTCTAAAGCAGCAAATCCTACGTTTAATTGTGGACATCAAACAGCACTTTATAATAACTTTCTTTGATAAAGCAGAGAAAAGCCAAACAAAATGACACCTTTTGTTGGCTAACTAAAAAGATTACAATCCACATTCATAATGGCTAACACGGTACAACACCCTAGTACTACATTTAATAAAGCACTAAAAGCATTATGTAATGTTTAACAGATCATGAGTTCATGCTCATTCAAATAGTTATACGTGTTACTAAATGTTAGCTAATGTACTTTTAAACATTGAAAAATGATTTAACAGTGGTTAGATGGGCATTTTTTTAGCCATTGTTAGCACATTTGTCATGTAGGCACTGCACTCACTAATGTCTAGCTGATTAGTGACAAATATCTTTAAATATTACTTACACAGGCTTTATTTATCATATACAAATGTGTGGTTCATGAGTTGAACACTCTATAAGTCTGCTTATTTCATCTTCCATACTTTGCATGTTTACAAATCAGTTATTCATGAATTGTAGATATTTTAAACAATTTGTCCTTTGTAATCATTTGTGCCTGTTTATAAGCCACTTATTCATTAGTTGTGGAGGTTTTTGCAGTACTCAGTCTAAAGTTGCAGCTCTTTGTGCATTATAAGGGTGTGCAAATGGGTTCACTGATACATTCATAGGCACTGGGCTGCAATGTGACCGGGTCTGCACTCTGCTGAAGAAAGCAGCATGACGTGAGGAGAAGTCAGTTGAGCAGTTTAGTTTTATCCTTATAACAGAAATGAACGGCAGGAAAAACTCATTTTGAATCAACATATCATGTTTATTACCTCAATAACAGATTTGTAATGCAGCACATTCTAAAACAAATTATATCCCTCTTTCATCATAAAGAAACAGTAATGCTAAGACAAAACATTAGATAATGTTATTATTATATCATTCAAGTTACATTGTCATTGACAGGAAACCTACAACAGTCCTCTGAAATAGTTTCAGTTCCAAAAATAGTTAGGAAACATTTTTCTGTCTGAAGATGCAAAACAAACATTATTTCCATTTTCTAAAATATTTGTAATAAAACTATTGATGCAAGAACTATACAATTAAAAATACTGGCAAATTTAAAGGAGGTGCTAATGTTTCAAACAAAACAATTGTTTAAAAGTACATTACCTAATGTATAAATTATCATTCAATAACATAACTATTTGAATGAAAATGAACTCATGATCTGTTAAACAGAACATAATGCTTGTTAATGCTTTATTAATGAAAGTTTTTATAAAGTGCTACCCCTCATTTGACCTTCTCAGTCGTCCATTTCAGTTCCTCACAGTCACCTGAGTGTCATTTAGTGAGCCAGCAGTGTGAGGAGTGAAGGCCGACTGCTCCGTCTGCACTCGTCTGTCATCTGCTGCCTTATTGAGGAGGAGTGCGGATTAAACTGCAGGAATAGGAAACGTTAACTTCACAATAAAATGAAGTGTTTAGTTTGATACAAAAGTAAAATAATAAAGTTACAAGTGTTTTGTAGGGTTTGATTCTGAAATAAATCCTCACCTGCCTGACTAAAGTTGTGTCCCTGCTGTGGAGTTTTGAGCTGTGATGTCTGAAACTCTGCACAAATTCCAAGTCCGGATATGAAAAAAACTTTAAGTTTACAGATTTTGGGGACAATTCTGACACATTGCTTGAAAATGTCTGTCAGATAATTAATTCTGCCTCAAAATAACGCAAATCACAACAATCATTTTACTGTATAAAAGTAATAAAGTGAGCAATCATGACATATTTAGAGTGGCCAGGACTCTCTTACATTGACAGTACTTTATGACATATATCTACAGTACTTATTATTAGAGATTCTAGTAATGAGAAGTTTTATAAAGTAATTGTTTTAAATAAGCAATACTCATAAACAGTCCAAACTCTACAAAGTGCAACTGTGACACAAACAACCAGCTGTAGCAGTCGAGTGAGCAGAAAAAGATTCAATTATTAATACATGAGGTGAAGAATTGAAGTGCTAATCTGAAAAAGGAGTCGAGACACAAAATATTCAAAATACCTAAACACTGAAAACGTCTTTTACTTAATGTTCTTTAGGTTTTCACATTTACATTAAACTGACAAATGAAGAATCTGAGCTAAATATTTTAAACGTCAGGATTATTTTAAGTGCTTTTCTGAACCAGGAATAAAGAAAGGCATAAAGAATTGGATTAACTCCAAAGCTGACTTCAGTTACCAACAGGAAGACATCTGATAAGATATACGTGACATAGTTATTAACTTCAACACCTGCATTGCAAATATGAAAAGGCAGCCAGCAGATAATAAAAGCCCCCACGACTACTCCTAATGTTTTTGCAGCTTTTCTTTCAGACGGTTTTGATATTTTACTGTCACTCACCTCCTCAGTTTGCCTCTTTTCTATCATACAGCTGATGGCTCTTGAATGGCTTCTTGCAACTACAAATATTCTGATATAAAACAAATCATCAGTGAGTAAGGAATAAAAAAAGTTATGAGTAAAAGAAAAATAAGCAATTCATTAGAATTAAATGCTGCACAAGTTGGTTCATACAACTCTGTTACAATACCACTATCATTTAATATTATGGCTGTAATTAAAACTGGAAGCAGCCACACTACAGAAATGCTGATATTTGCAACAATCAAAGTTATTTTTGAGCTGTAAAAGAAAGGATGGCAGACAGCAACGTAGCGATCAATGGATATTAAAACCACATTATATATCACAACTACTGTAGTAAGAATATTGGCAAGAGCCTGATACAAATAACAATAAAGAACTCCAAAGTACCAACAAAGTTCAATCAGGCCAATCAAAGTGATGGGCATCACAAAGACACCTGCTAAGAAGTCAGCCGCTGCGAGTGAAAGGATCAGAAGATTAGTCGGCGTGTGCAGCTGAAGAAAATGAGAAATAGAAATGATGACAAGAAAATTCCCAAAGACTGTCAATATAAGCAAAAGACACGAGAAAATATAAAAAACTGGATACACTTCTGCTGCATAAATCACTTTCTTGTAATGATGAGATGCATTAATGCTAGGAAAGCAACGCTCAAGTGTCAGTCCATTCGAGTCCAAGTCTTTCACTTGTGATGCCATCTTGAGAAGAGCCGTCCTGCCTGCACTGCACACTGAGATGTTTATACACTGAGGCCCTGCCAGATTCTCTCGGCTGACGTAATTCACATGAGGCGTCTCTCTGCTGTGTTTGTTTCACAGATCTTCTAATTACTAAATGTGATAATGATATGAATAACGGATGATGAAAGTTAATGACTGTTTCTGTCAGATTTGAGCCACAGAGGAGCACCGCACTTCATTAGTCTGTTAGCCATTATCACTATAAGGACAATAAAACTTTTTAATAAAGATAAAGTGAGATCGTGATATTTTTAAACACTCTGCTATTATATTTTAGTGCTTAGATACAATATTTAATATTAAATCAGCACTTTTTTTACAATAACAACAAATGGTGTTCTTCATGTTTAAGTTCAATTCAGATTAAACAGTTAGTGACTCCACTCATTGCTGTCATACATCTGACTTTTAAAGAGTTTGTGTGCTTGTGTGTTGTTCTCGTTGCTCTCCTGACACAAAGTGTCCCATTCCTTATGTGTCCTGTTACTGCTGACTTCACGTGTCTCCTCTCCTCCTTGTTTCAGTGAAGCACCTTGTGAAGTCTTTAGTCACTCTGTTGTAGTGTAGTTGATTTTGGGGACAGCAGGTCAGCAAGCTGTACAAGGAGCCCACCCATCATAAGACGCCTTCACAAGACGCCCGTTAAAAAGTCTTCAGTCAGGTAGCCATCACATTTTAAGTATGGAGGTAGAAATCGCACAGAGAGAACATACAAACTCATCAAAGAGAGTGTCGAAGATGAGCCTGAAGTTGGTTACTTATGCAGGTTTTCTGTTTTAGTTTAAATTCTGTTATATTTGAAGTATTTAGCCAGTCAATGCTGCTGAAGACTTATTCTTGACCCCACCAGATTTAAAAAATGTAAACTGACAAACTCTAAACAGTTCTGCTTACCTTTTCTTTTAGAAATAAGGATGACACTGAAATATAAAAACTCACATGTTCCTTAAAATTTATGCTGATTTACCTAAAGTTTACACAGCACCTCCTGTTCTATTTCAGTAAAGTTGTCTTTTGTTTTCTACGTCATCTTACTGTAAGCGTGTTGCACTACAAATATGCTGATTTACACAAAAGTTTACTGCGGCAGCCCTCTGAACTTGACATATGTGAGGTTTTGGCCAACTGGCACAGCTCCTTCTACTGTCATGTTCAGTTCTTTTCTTTTCTACACTAGAATGTCACTCTGTATGCCAGACGGTGAACTGGATGTTCTTCATAACTGGCCGTTGAATCTTCCACTCGTCAATTTAATGAACCCGCATATGTGAGTTGTATGCCAGTCTCATACAGCAACAGTGCAAATTAAGACAAGAGCAAACCCCAGACGGGACACCACCCCTTCACAGGACACATACGTCCCAGTGATAGCAGTGGTCATCCTGACAGCAACATTAAATAACAGAGTAGAAATATCAAAGTATAGACTTCTGTTTGATTCTTCTTCTTATTAATACTGCTATTCTGCAGACTGTTACGTGAAACTGAGGACTTGCACAGATCCCACACTCACTTGCTTTTCCTGACCTGGCCCAATGTGTCTACCAGTTTTCCTAGTATAAAGTGCTATTGCTATGGGACAGGGTGCGTTAACAATTGATGTGACATTTGTTTCAGACATGCAGTTTAAACCCATCCGCGTTTTTATGTGTGTGCGCTTTATGTAATTACCGTATATACTTGCGGATTAGTCTGGGCTTGATTTTACCATATAATTTCCGTTATTGTATAATGCCTTTCATATAAGTCGAATACGGAAAACTAGCGCTATTGGTCCAAGAGATTATGGTATTCTAACACCCACCTGAGAGAGTAACCACAGAGCACACTGCTTTTTTTTCTCTCTATTGTGCCTACGTGACCACACGGTAATACCCAAACTATTCTGAAGCAACATTTGCACTGTTTTGTGTTTTTTTGTATCTCACACCATTATACACCTTTATTATAAGCGCGTCCCTTATCTGCAATGGAGTATTCAATAAGAAGAAAATAAGAAGCTGGTTTTAAATTAAAAGTCATTGAAGTGGCAAAAGAAATTGGTAACTGTGCTGCTGCAACAAAATTCGATGTCTGAAAAACTGGGGCGAGGTTGAAGGAAGCAAGAAAATGTATTAAGAGAAATGCCTACGACAAAGTGTGCTCTGCGAACTGGCATTGCCTCATGGCTGGCATTGGAAAATCACATCACCGAATGGTTTTCTGAACAAAGAAAGAACAGATATGTGAATACAAGGACTATGATAAGAACTGAAGCATTGAAATGGTCCAAACAGCATCCAGATCAGTGCAATAATTTCAAAGATTCTTCAGGATGGTGTACCCTGTTCATGAAGAGAAGTGATTTAGCATTATGTCAAAAAACTAAAATAGCACAGAAGCTACCTGCTGATTTAGAAGACAAGGTATTAAGTTTTCAGCAGTATATTATCAAGATGAGGAAAAAATACAATTTTATTTTATTCCTTATAGGGAATATGGACGAGACTTCTATGTGTTTCGATATGTTGGGCAACAGCACAGTGGACACTAAAGGTGTGAAATTGGTTCTGGTATGGAGTACAGGTCATGAGAAAACACGATTTACAGTGGTACTGTTGTGTTTAGCCGATGGAACGAAATTGACACCATATTTAAGCGAAAAACAAAACCAAAAATGGTTGGATGGATGAAAATGGGGTAAATTTATGGATGGAAAATGTGTGGAGAAAATGTCTGAATGGCATATTCAATAAAAGTTTGTTGGTGTGGGACAAGTTTTGTAGTCATGTAACTTACAGAACAAAGTCACTATTAAAAGAAAATAAAGCCACAGCAGCTATAATACCTGGAGGACTAACTTCGATTTTACAGCCAACAAACCATTTAAAGACAATGTATGAGAAGAATGGAACAACTGGATATTAGAAGGTGAAAAATCATACACAAAAAGTGGAGCCATGCAAGCTCCATCACTAGATACCTTGTGTCAATTTGTTCTAAATGCATAGTCGAAAGTCTGAGTTGAAATTGTAATAAAATCGTTTAAAAAATGTGGAATTTCAAATGCAATGGATGGCACAGAGGACGACGAGTTTTGGGAGAATGATGATGAGGAGGAACACGAGAATGAATTAAATTATTGGGATCCCTATAACGAAATGCTAAATAACGAGGATGAACCCGTTTTCAGAGCGGTTTCAACGTCAGAGGAGAAAGATTAAAAAATTGTAAAATACCTACCGGTACCTAGGTATTCTGTTGCAATTGTGTTTGTTTTGTAAAATAAAGTTTATTTTTCGTTTGTTTTGTAAAATAAAATGCATCTCTATATACTGTATAAAAAATCCAACGTCTGTCTGTCTGTATGTCTGTCCGCTTTTTTCGAGAGAGAACTACCGGTACTTAATAGATTTAGATTGGGTTTTTTTCTATAATTTGCTTGAACATTCTGGTTGATTTTGTGACTTCTCTCATTGTGCCAAGTACAGTGGTACCTCTGGTCACAACCGTAATTCATTCCAAAACCAGTACCGTGACCGGATTTGGTTGCGACCCAAACGTAATTTCCCCATAAGATTGTATGTAAATACAATTAATCCGTTCCAGTCCATACGAACTGTATGTAAACTTATATATTTTTTAAGCACAAAAATAGTTAATTATACCATAGAATACACAGTGTAATAGTAAAGTAAATGTGAAAACATGAATAACACTGAGAAAAACTTGAACAACAGAGAAAACAAATATTGTAAGAGTTCGCGCTACACCCTTACGAACCGCTTGCTGTAAACACTTTTTTATGAGTTTTAAGCACAGGGAAAAAAAATTAAATGCCACTTCTCTTGCGAAACTTTTCAAACTTTCCTCTACTGGCTTTAAATTCCTCACCTTCACCACTTGAAAAAAGATTTTTTTTCAGCAAATCACCATGAATCTTCGTGGCTTTCTTGCATATGACCGCTTCGCTTACGCTATGCCCTGCAAGTTGATGCAAAAGAGATGCAAAATTTTGGCAAACTTTTTGATCGTAATCCGATTTGTTCAGAAACGTTCGTGACCAGAGTTTCTACTGTATCACAGTTCGCTTGCTGTACCGATTTATATGCATGAATCAGGGAGAGACGCAGCAGACTGAGGGGAGCAAGGCTGGGCCCTACTCACTCACTCGCCAGCCTTGGGGCATGTACCTTACATCCACTTAGCTAGCGAATGAGAGAACTACTTAATTGATTTTGATTGGGTTTTTTTCTATCATTTGTTTGAACATTCTGGTTGATTTTGCGACTTCTCTCATCATGCTAAGAATCATAGTTTACTTGCAGGAGTGATATATTTGTGCTAATCCAAGACAGAGGCTGCAGGCCGAGGGGAGGGGGAAGAGTGATGTCAGGAGTGGGGAGTGGGGCGGGGCCCACCTCACTGTCCTGTTTCACTACTACGTAGACAAAGCTGCAGAGGACGGCTAGCTTTAACCATTCAAAAAATGTAAGTGTTGTATGTTTGAATGGGCGTATAATATGGGGTCTGATTTTATAATTGATTTTTCGGGTTTCAAGACTCGACTTATACACGAGAATATATTGTAGTCGTTTATAAATTTATCTGTAATTGTGTTTTATCTGTGAACTTCACATCCACAGCCTCAACTCACTGAAGAACGCTGTTGAAAAGGAAACTTGAATTGAAGATTTTGCTCTACCAACAAAATGTTTTGTTTGTGTGGTGCAGCAAAGCTTCTGAACATTATAATAAACATCTTACTGCTGACCACAGGGACTGTAAATTAAAAAACAAAACTGTTTGGTTGTTCTGGTGCTTCTGTTGAGAGGAGCATCCCAGAATGTCCCGACCACCCCGGGAACTTCACCACTGGAGTCTGCTCTTCATGTTGTACCTAAAAAAGTGTGGTCAAATAGTTCAAGTATTCAGTTGAATTACAAATTCACACCAAGTACGTTACCACACGCCACAATGTATCTATAACGTCACCTCTTCTAGGATGTAACAGAATGTGGCTTTTTAAATATCAAGTGTTTTTGATGCGTCCACAGAGCCTGAACCAAAATGTCTTTTTACTCCACTACTGAGATGCAAGAGCGACTAATCTGTTCTGTCATTTCCTCTTTTTACTGTGCAGTAGTGTATGCTGACCATACGTACAGTACCATAGATAAAAAGCATTATGTACACGGTACTGTGAATTTGGTCTCCAGTAATCCATGCATTTTCTACCCTTTCTAACCATCTGTTTTTAACCAGTTAACAATAACCAGGCCAGACTCCAAGGTCAGGCTGTTTGTAACGAGTTTGTGTGAGGAACAGATTAACAGATTTGGGTGTGACTGCTGATCCTAAAGTGATGTGGGATACCTTCCATTACAAGACTCTGAAGGTTTCTGAGGGTTGTGTTTGTGTTCCCAGAAAAAAACGTGTTTCATCTCACAGGGCACCCTGGATATCACCGAGAGGAGTCGCAGCACACGGCTCAATGGCAACTCTGGTCTGTACCAGGAATTGAGAAGGATGGCTGCCAGGGCTCGGAGGGCAGATGAGGAGGCCTTTGTTAGAGGAAACTGTGAGCAAGTGACACACCGTCTGTGGTCTAGCGACCCACGTCCTGTTAAAAGAAAAATCAAAGCATTACGCACATCCAAATCTGTTCCTCAGAGAGTTACAGTCAGGGCGGCTGATGTAACGGTCCTTACAGATGACATTGTAGTTGTGACCCACTGGCCTGGCTACTTTGAGCAGCTGTTTAAAGCTGATCCTCCGTCTAGGACGTTGGACATCTCTGGTCCACGGTTCTTGAGGCTCATTTGCCAGTTAGCTGTGAACCACCCACTCTCACTGAGAGTGCACAGGTGGTGAACCAGCTGAGGGTAGGGAAGGCTACAGGGATCTGTGGTATCCGGGGTGAAATTCTCCAGGCTGGTGGTAAAGCTGTCCTCCTGGCATTGTAAGCAATCTTATGCTTCCATTTGGGAGACGGGCGTCAACTGACTGGAAAACAGGATTTGTCGTCCCTATCTGGAAAGGGAAGGGTGATCGCCTGGATTGCGGCAACTACAGGGGGATAACACTGCTCTCAGTGCCGGGTAAGGTCCTCGCTAGGGTCATCCTCAATAGGATCCGTAATCACCTGCTTACCTACCAGCGACCGAAACAGTCTGGTTTTACACTTAAGAAGTCTACCATTGACCACATCCTGGCACTGAGAGTTCTCATGGAGTGCAAACATGAATATTGGCAGAGTTTCTTTGCAGCTTTTGTTGATTTTCATAAAGCGTTTGATTGAGCTGCCCTGTGGGACATCCTGAGGGTTTCTGGGTCACCCTCAAGGTTGCTGGATATCATGGGCAGCCTGGACACTGGTACTGTTGATTTTGGGAACCGTCAGGGGTCTGTTCTGCTCTTACTCTGTTCAGTGCTTGCATGGACTGGGTGTTGGGCAGGATTGTGGGGTTCAGCAGCTGTGGGGTATCTGTTGGTGAAGAAAGATTCACGTATCTTGACTCTTTAGTGATGAATCTGTGATCTTCATGGAGTCATTGGAGGCTCTGATTGGGGCTCTGGAGAAACTGAGTGAGGAGTCTGAGTGTCCTGGCTTGCGAGTGTCCTGATGAAAACCAAGATCCAGGCCTTTAATAACCTCTTAGGCACGGCCATCAGCAATGTGTCTGTCTGCGGAGAGAGTATCGACCTCATCGAGATGTCTCTGGTGACTCTTCCTATGAAGTCAGTAGACAGAATAAGAGAGCATAGGGGAGGTCATGAGGTCGCTGGAAAGGGGTATGTGCTGCTCCCGATATCTATGCAAAAAGACAAAGGCCAAAGTTTTAGATTCCTGGTGCTTCCTGTCTTGCTATATAGTTGCGAGACATAGACGCTATCCAGTGACCTGAGACAAAGACTGGACTCCTTCAGTACTGTATCTCTTCAGAGAATCCTTGGGTACCGCTGGTTTGACTTTGTGTTCCTCATGGATTCCTGAATGAGGCACAATACCTACATTGTGAGGGAGCTTCAGTTACGGCACTACAGCCATGTGATGTGATTCCTTGAGGGTGATCCAGCTCGCAGGATTCTCATTGTTGAGGACCCGAGCTTCTGGACCAGGCAAAGTGGACGCCCACATAACAACTGCAGATAGGGGGTCATTTCTGGAGGGTGGGACCTGAGTGTTGCCAACCAAGATCCTGAGCTGTTTCGTTGTGTGGTGGGTGCAGCAACTCCTTACCAGTGCATGCTCCCCAACCTGACTTGACCTGACCTTAATTTACTTTGGTCACATAAAATGAGTAAAACCACTGATATAATTTTTTCATTCTCTTTCTTTAGTTTGGGTATTGAACATTGTGGCAGTTACGTTTTGAAACCACAACACAATATTCCTTTCTTCATACCACACATATCCTATGTGTCATATCACATTCATGAAAAGAAAATAAGAGACAAAACCACACAGCTGTTTATATATATACAGTATATATATATATATATATATATATATATATATATATATATATATATATATTTATATGTATATAACTACTAGCTGTGTTGCCCATCTAAGATGGATTGAAATCTAAATAGACCTCAGCGTCGACATCTGCACTGCACCATTAAGGAGGAGACATATGCTGTATACATACTGTATACTGTGATGGACGGCCGGCAGCTCATTAGCTAACACATCCAGGCCGATAGATGGAGTCTTCCCTGCAGCATAGAGGTTTCCCGGATTCCCGCAGGGCATCATGGGAGATGGAGTTCAACTTCACAGCACTGCTGGGTGCCCTCGTGTGACGCTGCAAGGAGACGCCGGGATTTTTAGTTTCCCTATAGCCCGGAAGTACTCCCAAGTCACGGAGATGGAAGAACAGAAGTACTTCCAGGCTGAAGGAAAATATAAGTCTTCATCTGACCTGGAAGTGCTATTGAATCACATGGACTGAAGGACAGGAGCACTTCTGGGTCAAGGACTATATAAAGGACTATGTGAGACCCAGCAAGCTGAGCTGGAGTTGGGAGGGAGTGTGACGGAGCTGCTGGGAGAGGAGGATTGATTTATTGAATTGCATTATTGATTATTTGTGTATTGTGGTGGATGGGGTGCTTTAGAGGCACTATATTGAAAAAAATTAAAATACTTCTTGGTGCTTTTAAACCAGTGTCTGCATCTGTCCATTGGGTTTCACGGGGCAACAGTGCCCTCAAGCGTCCACATATTGACAATATATATGTATTATATGTTTTGGAGGACAGGGTGGTCCAGCACATTCCATGCAAGTTCAGCTCACAGGAGTCAGAGGGGCTCTGAGCAGCACTGGGCACAGGACAGGACGGAATGTCAGACCACCACTGGGCAGAAGAATGTGGAAGTTGCCGCACGCACAGATTTATGCATCTGGATTTTTTTATGCATACGCACATTTCCGTTTTTGTCCGTATGCCATGTTTTAGTGTGACTTCTATGCACGGCGTAATAATGCATGAGGCCCCAGGACTCTAAACAAATCCAAATCATATTATGTTGTATCATCTACTGTTAAATTCTGCTCCGTACTTGTAAATTTTTAATTGTTTATACTCTAGGATTTGTCTTGTTCTGTGTATTGTATTGTATTGTATTGACCCCCTTCTTTTTGACACCCACTGCATGCCCAACCTACCTGAAAAGGGGTCTCTCTTTGAACTACCTTTCCTAAGGTTTCTTCCATTTTTTTCTCTACAAAGGTTTTTTTGTAGTTTTTCCTTGTCTTCTTAGAGAGTCAAGGCTGGGGGGCTGTCAAGAGGCAGGGACTGTTATAGCCCATTGCGGCACTTCTTGTGTTAATTTGGGCTATACAACAATAAATTATATTATATTGTATTGTATTGAAAAACTCATCAGAGACTTCAAACAACTTTGTTGGACAGTCCAAAGATCTTGACCATACATTGTACTCCACTTTTGCTGAATGAATCTTTGCCTGAAGAGGCCTATTAATTTTTTACATTTAAGATGTCTCACTTAAAGGTTTTCCAATGTTGTTATTTGTCCTAGTGTCTATATAAGTACAGAGAGCTCCAATTTCTGTATGACATCTTGCCTGAAGAAGGGGCCTGAGTTACCTTGAAAGCTTACTTATTGTAAGTGTCTTTTTAGTTATTCAATAAGAGGTGTAATTTTGCATAACTTCTCAATACTCCACACATAGAATGTGCAAGTCTAAGCTTTCATTTCCTGTTGCCGGGTAACTTTGCTTATCACTGCACCATCATACTACCCCTAGTTAAATTACCTAATGACTCATGTAAAGCATTTAACACTAGAATTACCAGAGCCTACAAAAAAACACGTAGGTCCGTCCCACCTTAAATCGCTTCTTAAAACCGTTCTCACCTCTCCGCCAGTGTCTTTTGTTAATCTAAATGTTCTAATAAAAGAAAAGCTGCAAGTAGCCGGCTATTCCATCCCCCCAACGACTTAGAACGTGCACAAACTTCTCCCAGCCCATGCCTTGATTGATTTTCTGGGAGTGAAGTGGAGTTTTAGAGTGGAAATAATAGATCGTTATTTGGAACGCACGCATTTCATGTCTGTTCCGTTTCTACAGTAATCTGTGTAAACATATTGTTAAAACAGAAACGTTTTTTATATTCTACTAGTAGATGACAAAATGTAGGCATAAACTATATAATGTATGAAGCCTGAAGTATCAAAGAAATAATTTCACAAAAGATACAAATCTAACACAACAATTGCGCTTTTATTCAAAAATATAACTGCAGAAACAAAAAGCCGCCTTAACATGCAACATTGACACCTGTTTATTATGACTGCCTCCGTAGCGCAATAGAATCAGCTCCTGACTGGGAATCAAAATGCCTTGATTGACTATCTGGGAGTGAAGTGGAGTTTTGGAGTGGAAATAATAGATCATTATTTGGAATACACGCATTTCACGTGTGTTCCGTTTCTACAGTAATCCGTGTAAACACATTTTTAAAACAGAAACGTTTTTCATATTGTAGTAGTAAATGACAAAATGTAAGCATAAACTATATAATGTATGAAGCCTGAAGTCCAAATATCAAACACTTTCATAAAAGGTACAAATATAACAGAACAAGTATGCCTTAGCATGCCACATTGACACATATTTACTACAGCTACCACGGTAGTGTAATGGTATCAGCCGCTGACTAGTATTCAAAAGGTCATGAGTTCGATCTCACATGGTTCAGTTTTGAGAAGAAAACTTCTCTTATTCTTACTATTTTAGAATAAAAACATGCATTTGATTTCAGTGTGTAACAGCCAGTGTAATTTATGATACTTGTAAAGGTTAGTTTTTTTTTTTATTCACTTTTCATTCTCTCAGTCGTGTTCAGGATCCTTCCCTACCCCCCATCTGAGAATGCTCTTTTCACATAAAGATGCGCTGTGGCTCTGCAGCGTACTTGTGTATGGAGGAATATTTCGGACAAAATTAAATAAATAAATAAATAAATGCGTAAATAAATAAAAGTACTGTGAAATGTGAGCATAAATAAATAAATAAATGCGTCATGAAATTAGAGCCTAAATAAATAAATATGTCATGAAATGAGAGCATAAATAAATAAATGTGTCACGAAATGTTTTTCGTTGCTTATTTATTTATTTCATTTTGTCCGTAACTGAGTATTTGACCCTTGTTTTACGAGTATAAAGTCAGTTGCATATTCGCAGCTACTTTTTCAAACAACTGTACAGCTCTGATCAGTGGCAAAGTTGTTCAGTTCAAAATATTAGTTGGAGCTGCTTTGGGCATTCCATGTCAAAGTACCTAAACTAATACAGCCGTTGCAGTTTACCGTATATCAAACTGGCTCATTCGTCTTGTGATCGTCTTCTCCGATACACCATATAGATCTGCAATCTGTCGTACTTTTAAACCGCATAACAGAAGGTGTTCTATTGACTCAGCTGGAATGTCAAAGGATGGACGTCCAGAGCAGGGAACTGTGTCACCTGAACTGGAGTGTAGTAGAGTCCGTTCCACCTGTTCTTCGATATATTCAAAAATAGTTTCATCTATATCTTGGGCCTAAAAGGGCCGCCAACATTGTAATTTCTTCCGGTAAATCTTCAATTCTCTCTCTGAAATACGTAATATCTTCGGCAGAATCCATTTCATCGGCAGTAGTAAGCATTTTTCTAATTAATTCTTGTGCTATCGATTCACCAATCAGTAACTAGAGGGCGTGTTAGAGCCCACCCTCTCAACTTTGACGAGTGAAAGTGACAGTTTTATTTCAAGTCGTATTTCATGACGGTTTGCAGGAATGTTACGGACAAAATGAAATAAATAAATAAGCAACGAAAAACATATTTCGTGACACATTTATTTATGCTCTCATTTCATGATACATTTATTTATTTATGCTCTCATTTCATGACAAATTTATTTATTAAGGCTTCATTTCATGATACATTTATTTATTCATTTCGTGACACACTTATTTATTTATGCTCTCATTTCATGATACATTTATTTATTAAGGCTTCATTTCATGATACATTTATTTATTTATGCTCTCATTTCACAGTACTTTTATTTATTTGCGCATTTATTTATTTATTTAATTTTGTCCGAAATATTCATCCATACTTGTGACTGCATTCTCGTACCAATGCTTGCGAACTGCAGTGCCTGTGTGCACTTTTCGTGGCATTACACGTCTATTTTTTTGAGCATGCCCGTGTCGCTCAAACACAGGAACATATGTTGGTGTACAAGAATAAAAAACAAGTGCACTTTTATTCTAGACTATAAGTGAAGAAAAAATAAAGCAAGTTACAGTAGACGGTTGATACGACAGCTTGCGTGGTGCAATGCTAAGAACTGCTGATTTCCGATCCGTGCTGTATAAAATCATCACATTCAAATATTAACAATTCCCACACAGCCTTCCTACATTCACGACGTGTGTACTTGTTGCAGTGTATACATCTCTCTGTGCTATGGTTCCTATTACACTGAATGAGCACCTGACATTGTACTTTCTTCCCTATATAAATAACATTCGAGTATAGCGCGTCTCCAAATAAATCACATTTGAGTTATAGCGCGTCTTTATGTGAAAACAGCAGTGTCAGATGGGGGGGGGATTGTGAACGCGACTGAGAGAATGGAACTGAATTAAAAAAAAAAGCTAACCTTTACAATTATCATGCATTTACACTGGCTCTTACAGACTGACTGAAATCAAATGTATGTTTTTATTCTAAAATAGTTAAGTACATGCAATATTATTTGAAAACGAACAGCGTCAGATCAGGTTTGAATACACGCTGACGCTGTTACAGAAGGAGTCAGCTTATTCAGTGCAGCAGTTTCAACGCACAGTACATGCAATATGATTTGAAAACGAACAGCGTCAGATCGGGCGCATATTCAAACCCGATCTGATGCTGTTCGTTTTCAAATTATATTGCATTGGTGCGATGATGTTTTTACATATATTGTCTCTTTCATTCATCTTGCGGTTTGTAATCAGTGACCGCGTGTTTTTTCCCCGATCTTGCCAGTTCGCACATGTTGCTGTATGGTGCTGTTTCTTTTGTACTCCAGGACATGCAGAGGACAGAATAGTACAGAGCAGTAAGTTCAGCGCTATATGCAATCAGACAGACAGACAGACAGGCAGAGAAGGCACTAGATATATAAATAAACAGGGAAGGCACTGTATAATAGATATATAAAAAACAGCTAAGGGGATAGATATATAGATAGGTAGGAAGGAAAGGCACTATATGATAGGCAGACAGGGAAGCTCCTATATAATAAAATTACTGTTATTACTATATAGATAGACAGGGAGTTCAGGCAGGCAGAACGGCGAAGGTTAAAAATAAATTTTCTCCCCAGCGGGGAACCTTTACAAGTATCATAAATTACACCGGCTGTTGCAGACTGAAATCAAATGTATGTTTTTATTCTAAAATAGTAAGACTAAGAGCAGTTTACTTCTCAAAACGGAGTGGTGCAGGATCGAACTCGCGACCTTTTGATTCCCAGTCAGGAGCTGATTCTATTGCGCTACGGAGGCAGTCATAATAAACAGGTGTCAATGTCGCATGTTAAGGAGGCTTTTTGTTTCTGCAGTTATATTTTTGAATAAAAGTGCAATTGTTGTGTTAGATTTGTATCTTTTGTGAAATTATTTCTTTGATACTTCAGGCTTCATACATTATATAGTTTATGCCTACATTTTGTCATCTACTAGTAGAATATAAAAAACGTTTCTGTTTTAACAATGTGTTTACACAGATTGCTGTAGAAACGGAACAGACATGAAATGCGTGTGTTCCAAACAACGACCTATTATTTCCACTCTAAAACTCCACTTCACTCCCAGAAAATCAATCAAGGCATGAGCTGGGAGAAGTTTGTGCACATTCTAAGTTAGTGGGGGGATGGAATAGCCGGCTGCTTGCAGCCTGATTTTTATCAGCACATTTAGATGACAAAAGACGCTGGTGGAGAGCTGTGAATGATTTTAAGAAGCGATTTAAGGTGGGATGGATTTACGAGTTTTTTCGTAGGCTCTGGTAATTCTAGTGTTAAAACACTTTCCATAACATAGATATGCACCGTCTCATTAAGAACCTATTTAACAAGTCAGCTGACACACACACTAGTATTATCTATGCTTGATGCACATTCTACAGTTCTATACTCCGTATCACACACACATACCAGCAGCGTTTTATTCTTGAAAGAAATTGTCTCCTTAATGATTTGTAATTATCAAAAAAGTATTTTTCTTTAAGACTTGATGAGGGTCTGGAGGAAAGATGTTTTGCACATTTATAAATATTGTGAGTGTGTGAGTCACTGTCTTGCACCCCAAAGACAAGGATGAGTACTTAAGCAAAACCAGCTTTATTCTTCTTCGAGACAGGAACAGCAAGGTGTATTGTAGCAGGATCTACCATTCTACTTTACACAGACACAGCAAACAGGCAGGGTAAGAGCCATATCAGTGGCCAAGTTATTATGTTCCCTGCATCACCCATTGGGCGACCAAAGCTTTGTGCGTGCCAGCAGTCAGCTTGTAGTTGTTTCTGCTGCACAACAAACATGCAGTTGCCTCAGCAATGGACAAGCAACCTTCAACAGACGTGGCAGACGCACTTCTGCGAGTCGTACTACTGCAAGTCATCCCATTGGGGAGGGTCTCAAAATAGTTCAGATGTCTCACACAACACTACCCCAGCTTTGTCCACACCAGTGTGGGGAAAGTGACCATCCAAGCCAGGCTTGGCCAGGCATGAGAGAACGTCAGCACTGATTTTTGCAGCCCTGGGACGGGTGGAGAACTTCAAAAGCAAATGCCTGTAAACTAATAAACTACCATTGGTATCAATCTGTCTGTATAGACCCAGGAGCACGCCGTGGTCAATCATAAGGGTAAATGGCCATCCCCACAAGTAGTACCGATTGGCTTCCACAGCCCACTTAATTGCTAAACATTCCTTCTCAATAGTTAAGTAATTGCGCTCCCTGGGAAGCAGCTTCCTTCTGAGAAATGTGATTGGGTGTTCTTCCCCCTCAAAACACTGTGAAAGCACTGCTCCCAAACTGAAAGCAATTGCATCTTTGTGCAGAATAAATTCCCTTAAAAAGTCTGGGAATTTAAAGAAGTGGGAATGAGGATAAAGTGGCTTTTAGGTCTCAGAAGGTTCTGTCACTGGCATTAGACCAAACAACATTACGGTTCTTCCTACCCTTTGTCAAGTCAGTGAGGAGGGCTGCCCAATGCAAAAAATTGGGAATGATCTGACTATAGTTTTCAGCGAGCCAGAGGAAGGCAGAAACTTATGTTTCGGGATGGAGACATGCAAGCACCTCACCCACCATGTCCATTCGAGGTTAGAGCAAACCCTTTCCCATTGAATATCCCAAACAATGGGTTTCTGACATACCCAGTCTGCTTTTCTTAGGGTTAACCATCAACGTCGCAAGCCTCAGACTGTCAAGCACTGCCTGCAGGTGGAGGAGATGAGATCTCCAGTCATTACTGAAAATGACTACATCGTCTAGATACGCTCCAGCATACACGGAATGCGGACACAGAATCTGGTCCATCATTCACTGAAAAGTCAGTGGTGCTCCATGGAGAACGAAATGGAGCCTGGTAAATTCAATTCCCACACAGGATGGGGAAAGCAGTTTTTTTGCACTCTTCCAAGGGTACTTGCCAGTAGCCCTTTGTGAGGTCAAGAGTGGAAATATACGAGGCCTGTCCAAGCTTCTCCAGCATGCATCATACTTGGAAATCTAATTCAAACGTCTAAAATCAATACAAAACTGAAACGAACCATCAGGTTTTTAAAGTAGCACAATAGGGCTCCACCATTCGCTTTTGCTTTCATGAATAACTCCTAGCTGGAGCATCTTGGCTACTTCCTCATGAATTATCCATTTTGTTTTCTCCAGAAGACGATACAGGAGCACATGTACTGTGACACAGGGCTCTGTTATTATCCTGTGATCCGTAATTTCTGTCTGGCCAGGTGTGGCCGAAAAGACATCTGAGTTCCACTCGATCAGTGATAGCAGCTCAGCTTTCTGAGTGCCAGTTAAATCTCCGCCAATAGCAGTTTCCTTTTAAAAGCTTGTTGTGGACATGACCATGACCTCGAGCAGTTCATGATACTCTTTCAGCAGGTTAACATGCAAAACCTTTTCAGACTTCCGCCACCCTGGAATCCTAACTTTATAATTCACAGGGGATATACTCTCTTCTATGGCTTTATTGATGCAGATCCAACTGGATCAACACCAGTACACAATCTCCCTTCTTAAACTCTCAAAGTTTACTCGTCTTGCCATAATCACATTTTTGTGTCTCCTGCTCACACTGCTGATGTTTCATCGTGATGAAGGACAACCTGGAAATCTGTTCCTGCAGTGAAACAACTCAGTCGCCAAACCTCCCGCCATGAGGTGCCTTGTAAGTCCCTGTCCACTCTTCTCAAAAAATGTCTAATACTTTGCACGGTCGGCGGCCAAATGGTAGTTCGGAAGGACTCAATCCAGTACTCAAACAGGAGAAAGGGCACTTCTCTCTTCCCAGGAGGTCGAGTCATCATGGGCCACCCGCCAAATCATCTGTTTTAGAGTTTTATTAAATTGTTCACTGCAGTGGGCTGGCACCCTGCCCGGGATTTGTTCCTGCCTTGCACCCTATGCTGGCTGGGATTGGTTCCAGTGGACCCCCGTGACCCTGTGTTGAGATATAGTGGGTTGGGTAATGATTAAATTGTTCAGTCAGACCATTTTGTCTGTGGATGATAAACCGAGGAGTGTAACTGCTCAAACGCAAAACTTTTGCATAGTTGCTTCATGATGTGAGAGATAAAGGGTACGTTCTGATCAGTCAAAATTTCTCAAGAAAAAAAAAAGTTTGCTTCTCCTTGCCTCCACTTCGCATGAATAAAATTCTTCCTTTTTCCATGTGCTTTTGCCATTGTCTTTTAACAAAACACTGAACTGAAGTGGCTATTTATACTGAATTGCATATTCAAATATGCAAAATTCTGGGAGGATTTGGGATGGGGTTGTAGCCGCGTGTGCATGTGTTAAATTTCACGTTCATAGGGATTTATAAAGGGGAAATGCCTTGAACTTGGCCTATGCATAGTTTTATGCATCTGGATTTTTTTCTGCATACGCACATTTCTGTTTTTGTCCAAATGCCATGTTTTTGTGTGAATTCTACAGACAGCATTATACTGTACATGATGCCCCTTGTCTGTATCGAGTATATACAGTTGAGCATATTGCCTTTGTTCATTTTCTGGGTGTAACACACTTGCACTATAGTGACAGTCATCATTTATCTGGAAACAATAGGGTCCTCTACCAGGAGGAGGGATAATATTCACAGAGAGGACAATTAGGATACCAGATGTTCTCCATGAAATTCACAGAATCGGCACCTTGACATCTCTGGAACTGGAACCTACAGGTAAGACAAGTCTCCCTTCATTACAACACCTACCGTATATCCCTTTGCTAGGCTACACCCCCTCAATAAATTTTTAACCACAATATTTGCACTGACCATTCAGACCATAGTTACAATGCTTCCTTACAAACCCTACGTCATAATTTAAGGCAATCTCAGGAGTTATAGTAACATTTGGGGCTCCCTTGACCTTAGGCCTCCCCACCTTCTGACAATGAACATCACTCTGTAGTTTGGCTCTGGTTGTTTTTGGTGTCTCCTGGGCCCGCACTGCTGCAGTGGCCATGGTATTCTTACGATTTCACTCTCCATGTTCCTCTGGGGTTTCTACAACCTCATACAACTCATCATATGTTAATGCATTTGATTCCTTTTCTTCATGGAAGCTTATTTCTCTTCAGATACAGCTGCCCGATTTTGTCCATCTGGCAGTATCCCTCTGTTTGACATTTTTGGTGTTAATATTTGCAGTGCGCCATCTATTGTAATGTGTTTCTGTAATTCAGATAGCAAGAAATTGCACTGCATTTGTCTTTTAAACAGATGGCGCATCACAAATATTAGCACTTTTACGAATCCCATACCAAATGCCTTAGAACAGACATATAGCAAACTGACAGACACACAGATACACAGAAAAACATTTTAGTCAAAGTCAAAGCAAACTTTATTGTCATCTCATCCATATACAAGTATACAGATAGACAAAATTGCGAATCTCAAGGTCCACAGTGTAACAACATGGAGTGCAAATAATAAATTAGAAATAAATTAAAAATAGAATTAAAACAAAAATTTAAATTTAAAAATGAAAACACAAACAAGACAAGACATTGTACAAAGACAAGAAAAAGAAGTAGCAGCAATATTGACGTGTAGTTAGCAATATGAACATTGATGCAATGTATGGTATTTGCAATCTAGATACATAAATATAGTCAATAGATATGTAATATAATAAATAAATATTAAATAATAGATAATACAGAAATAATCAGTGTATGCTAATAGTTGTTTAAGACGTGTAAACAATGACAGGTCAGAATGTTTCAGGATATCAAGAATGTCAAAATCCTTAAAGGTCAGTATGAGATTTTCAGTTCTTTTCTACCTGCATACTCGTCATTGCAGGAAAGTGTCTTGCATGTATAAAGGTTCTGTTTTTAGAGGTGGTTGAGGACGTGTGGAAGATCTTAGGGGGCAGCATGGTGTTAAGGAGTCTGACAGCTTGGGAGTTAGGGTAACCCTAACCCTAATTTTCTTCATATGTCTCTGTTATATGCCATTTGGAATTACAAATGTGATGCATTGTATTACTACAAGTGCTTGTGAAGCACCATATGTTGAAATGACAGACATGGCAGCAAGACGGACATACAGATATATAGAAACACAGACTCGTTCTTTTATTGAAGTGGATAAGCTGATTTCTGTTTGTCTGGCAGTTACTCTCTGTTGGATGTATTCAGTGTTAACATTTGCAATGCAGTGTGTCTGTTCTGTTGCTATGTCTCTGTCATATGCCATTAAGTACAGGATTTGTACAAGCAGTGTTATACGCCATCTACTGGAATGACAAATGCAATGCATTTTACAACTAAAAATGTTTATAAAGTGCCATTTGATGGAATGACAGAGACAAAGCAACTGGATGAACAGAACTCACAGAAACGTATCCTTTTATTAAGGTTTATATAATGGCCTGGCCTGCTGTTTTGTGGACAGAAAAACATTCATATGGACTGGTGCATATCTGTGGACTGACAGTTGGAAAATCTGCCCTACACATCAAGGCACTAACCTAACATTCTCTTACGCTTCTTAATGGCTTCTAAACATGGTCTGGAAGTTGATAGTGATGAGTCCATTATAACAATCAAGTCTTTCAAGTTTCAGGCCTGCCATTGTGTATTCAAACCTAACATATGTACTTGTTGATAAGACATACGTGTATCCAATGATGGGTGGGCTCCCTGTATGACCTAAAGCCTGCTGATCTGCTGTCCCCCAAAATGCATTGCACTATGCGTTCTAATGACATACAGTAAATATGTGACTAGTGACACTACGAGGTGCTTCACTGACACAAGGAGAGACGAGGGGGCCTCACATGAAGTTTGTATTAGCAGACCACCTGTGTATCATGTATGAACTCTTGTGTGGTGAGGACCACTTTAGAGCTAAAACATATTACAGAAGCAATTAGCATTTTTTTTATTTATTTAGAGTGCTTCAGCCTTGTTACAACATTCCATCCCATCTGCATGTAAGCCAATCAGTGGTCCCTGCACTTTACTGGTGTACACGACCGGTGATTAAACACGAGTTTTCCATTGCACCTGCTGTAGCATTAACATTAAAATTACCAAAGTTTATGAAAAAACTCATAAACCTGGCCCACCTTAAATCCGCTCGCACCTCTCCATCAGCATCTTTTGTCTTGTAAATGTGTCGATAAGCACAAGCAGCAAGCAGTCTGCTATACCATCTCTCCACCGCCGGAGAAACTGCAAAAACCTGTACGAACTGAAGCCTTGCTTATCAAGAAGTCAGGTACCTAGAGCAGTATAGGCTAAAAAAATATATTGTTATTCGGAACACATACATTTCACGTGTGTTCTGTATCTACAAAGATCTATGTAAGTGTGGCATAACAGGAAATGCAAGAAATGTTGAACACATACCTAAAAGAGAAACTTTTCTCATGTTTTAGTACTAACAACAAAATGTAGACATGAAGTGTATAATGTGTGAAAACTGAAGTCCAAATATCAAATAAGCACTTTCACCAAGGGTACAAGATTAACAGAACAAGTGCGCTTTTGAATGTACAAATTTGAATTTGTAACAGCTGGTGTAAATGTATGGGACTTGTAAAAGTTAGAATTTTGTTTTATTATTCACTTTTTTTTTCTCAGTCACATTCACACACTCCCCCTGATCTGACACTGCTGTTTTCAAATAAAGACGAGCTATAACAGAGATGAACTAGATTGGGATGAGGGTTCTACATCGGAGAAAGAGAACAGAATCCATCCCTATAAAAAACATCCACTCACATATAAGAGCAACGCAGCTGCACCAGGCGTAAAGAAGAAAGATGGCACCGTTTGGATACAGCGAGAGGTCCTGCGTCATCCTGCCAGTCAGTCTGCCCCACACCTGTCCTTCAACAAAGCAGCACGGTTAATGTATCTTGCAAACTCCTGTTTGTGATTATGTTTTGTGATGGTCTTTACATAAAAAAACATTTATATGTTACTTATATAAAAGCCAGATCGAAGTAGTTGAAATGCTACTATTCAAGTAATAAAAGCTGAATTTGCAAGATGCTGCGGTGGGCTGGTGCCCTGCCCGGGGTTTGTTTACTGCCTAGCTCCCTGTGTTGGCCAGGATTGGCTCCAGCAGACCCCCATGACCCTGTAGTTATGATATAGCGGGAAAGATAATAGATGGATGGATGGATTTGCAAGATGTCAATATACTGTTTAGTTGTTCACTTGACAAGTAGCAGTCAAACCCCTCGATTTGCAAAGTTTTCATTCACAAGTCATAAGGTTAGGGTTAGGGTTATCAGCCCCTCATGCTCTTACAGCATACTGATGGAAACAAGACACTCACCATTTCTTGCAATGAGAAAGTATAGCTGCTGTATTTCACATCGGTTCACACGGCACACTGCTGGAGCAGATCACCTTTATGATGACAGCTAGTCATGAATGAGACCCCTGCCAGTGTGCTAAAGATAAAGTGGGAATGCGATAGGCTGTTGCTTATTCATTCCTTTCCACTTTGCTACACTCACTTGTTTGACTTTTCCTGTTTTAACTCCTCATTGTTGCCCACCCAGACTCAGTTGTACACATTCTTTATATATCACAGTGCCACATTTGAACACAAGTTTATTTGAAATGTCGTCTCTAATATTTATTCTTCCCAGCCTGTAGTATAAACTGCAGACCTTTCACCCTCAGCCATTGCTCACCTGCATTGTTCTTCTCTCAAAGCTCAGATTTCCAGAAAATGACACACGTTTGTGGGTTATGATGAGCTGAGAATCTCAGTTTTAACCCTCTATTGGGTTTTAGAATGTGTAGATTTTGATTTTCTTAATGGTTTTCTTACATTTTATTTTTTTGAAATTTGTTGAAATATTTTTGTGTCCTTTTTACAATTCCATTTTTTTAAGTTACGTGTCCAGCCCCATGGAGCTAGGAGCAGGGGGTCATAGAAAGATGTGTGGTGGGGCTTTCCCCTGATGCCAAGTTGCAGTGAGTGTGAATAGGGTGTCAAGGAACAGGGCATTTTTCTGTCAATGCAACCCACCCCTGGCTGGGTGTCTATCCCCCATGGTTTACCTAACCCTAGCACCCTAAAAGGTCCAAGGCCATGTTTCCCCCTAAAGTCAGAGTGGGGTTGAGTGAGGTGTAGCAGGGTGGGTTGGGAGTAAGTGCTATAGTGTGCTGGGCTTTTGTGATAAGTTGTCCATGGTGCTGTGCAAGATTTAAATAAATAATTTCTGACCCGTGAAGTGCAGGGTCCAGTTGGGGGCAGTTGTGCACTTGCATACTCTGCTCCAGGGATTGTTGGGGTGCCTGGCTGACCTCGCATACATGTATAAATGCGAGCCTCAGTCAGGTGCCTCATTCTTACATCTGAGGGGTTACATCTCACATCTGCACCCAGTTAGGCAAGGTAGTATAAGAGGAGACTGCACGGCAGAAGGGGGGATAAGAACAAAGAATAGAAATTGAAAAGAGGCAGAGGAGGGAATGGGGGTTAATGAAGGAAGAAGGAAATAGAGGAAGATTCCCATGAAAAAGCAGAACGGAGGCAGGTGGTCGGGAGCGAGCCTCAGGATGAGGAGCCCGGGGCTGAACAAAGGGGGGCTCCAATTGTGCGACGGCCAGGGAGCAGGAGCAGGCCAATATATGGTGTCTCAGCAGATGCTCAGGGGCTGGCGGTGGGAGATGTGTGCGACTCAGCGTGGCTCACCATGATTGTGGACGGCCTGACAATGGGGACCCGAGACCAGACATAAAGGTTGAATGCCTCTTGTTTTACTGTACATTCCAGACAGGATAAGTGAAGGAGACATCAGATTTTAGAGCGAAGCATTGGGGCTCGTTTTTTAGCTGGAGAAGGTCTGTCTCTGGATTTCATTTTAACCTTGTTTTATTGGAGTATTTATTGACTTGGTTTTAACCTTCACACATTCTCACTAATTTTTCATGAATTGTTCATTTATTTATTGAAGAACATTTTTGCTGCACTGCACTTTGGCCTCCATTTCTTTGCTTGTTGATTTGATGGATTGTAATTAAAACATTTAACATGTTATGCTTCTACTCCCTTGCTGCACATGTGTGTCCTCAGGGAGTGTGGAGCTAACCCGCACCTTCACAGTTCTACCCCATACACTTCCCTGAGGATGGTGTGGCAGGGGGTCCAAGTGAGGTATCAAATGACATGGCTTGGTCCCGTCTACCAGATGCACGGATCGCTGGGACTCTAGCCTGAATGGTTTTCCTGTATCTCAGCTGAATCTGAACTGACCTTTGAACCCTGATTAGCTGAAGCAGGTTTCAACCTGAACCCAACCCACACCTCACTTGGGTGTTACCCTTTCCCTTCTTCCAACCATAACACTAGTCCTATACTAGAGTGGACTAATTTGAGGATGCCTTCGTATGACTCCCGAATGCGTTTTTGAGTGCTGGCCTGGTCATGTGGCACTTCTCTGTCCTCACAGATGGCGCAGCGGTAGTGCTGCTGCTTTGCAGTAAGGAGACTGTGGAAGATTGTGGGTTTGCTTCCCGGTTCCTCCCTGTGTGGATAGTGCTTTGAGTACTCAGAAAAGCGCTATATAAATGTAATGAATTAATTCTTCTTATTATTATTATTCACTAGAAATACTAAGTGACTGAAATCGATCCCTTTATGCATGTTGGAACACTGGGGAGGTCAGCTGTTTTTTTTCAATCAAAGTGCCAAAATTAATATCTTCGTATCTAAAGTGAAGCTTTATCACCCAATTGGCTGAAAGAAGAACTGCCATTGTCAGCTGTGACCCAGTAAACCAGAATGTTTAATGTCTAAGGTGAAGCTTTCTGGCCTATAGTTTCTTGGATCTGTCCTGCCACACTTTTTATATAATGGGATAATATTTGCCATTTTCTAGTCCTTCAGAATTTCCCCTGAGCACAGTGACTTCCTAAAATATGCATTACGGTTCTACATGTGTACACACTAACCTCCTTAAGAACTTGAGGGTAAATATTATCTGGTCCTGGAGATTTGTTTAATTTAGGATGATTTAATCTGAGCAACCCTTCTCCCTCTACAATTTCTATATCACTCAGTACCTCCTTAGTAGACCCATTTACCACTGGGAGGTTATCTACTTCATCACTTGTGAGAACCTCAGAAAAATGCAAGTTTAGAGGATTTGTTATTTCACTGCATCTTTCAATTCCCCTTTACTATTTCTAATGCACTTCACCTTCTTCTTAACTGTTCTTTTACTACTAAAATACTGAAAGAATCTCTTAGGGTCGTCTTTTGCCTTATTGTGTTTGGTTCTGTGCAAATAAAAAGGTAATTGGGTGGGCAAATCAAAGATACAAACTGGCTATTTGAGGAGCTGTCACGATGATGCAGACTGACACATTTGAATGTCTGAGGCTTTTCAGTCCCTTAATGGCTGGCTGGCTGAGTTCATTCTGCTTCTCTTCCTTCCTGTTTCTTCACTTCAGTTCAGCAGATGACAGAATGAATGCTTTCACTTTAAGATGATGACTTTTTAAAGCCAGGCAGGGCCAAGGTGAACATCCCTAGTCCCTCTCTGTCTAATGTCATTTTGACAGACCATATCAGTACATGTCGATGAGGTGAGCACTCACAAAGATAACCAATGGTTCAAGAGTGTCACTTTTACACATGTGGAAAGTCCAGAAAATGGCAAGTTGAAATTGACCTTTATTAAAAATATAATCATGCTGTTTAAAATTCTCAGTTTCTAAATCCTACTTGTCTGTAAAAAGGTATCTATCTCCTCCTTTGACAGCAGAAGAAAATCCCCTCTGGTGTGAAACAGCCATCTGTCTGTAGCAGCACATCCTCCTTCTATGTGTACATGAGCTGCTTCACGGATAGTGTGCTTACAGTTAAAACATACAAAATAAAATTCTCTACAATCCTTTGGACAATTTACAGAATGTGATAATAAACATAGTAAAAGCATCTCCCCCTAAACTGTGTCACATTTGATCTTTTTTATAATTTGTGCTCTCCTTGTATGTTGCATTAAAACCACCAAAAAAAATTCCTAGTCCACATTAGTGTACCTGGCCAGTATAGAGAATTCTGGGAAGGGAGACACTGTCAACAGGTTCTTCAGTGGAGCAGATTGTGTAACCTGCAGCTCAACTACCTGTGGTTAGGGGAAAGGAAGAGACGTCAAGAGAATAAATAAAATAAAACTCAGTGCAAAGTGGAGAAACCTGAGACGAGAACTGACACCAGAGAGCAAAGTCGAGGAATTTAACACAAAATGACTCCAGCTGTGTGTGTTTACATGATGGCATTTCACCTGAACAGACATCACAATCAGGAAATACGATAAACTGAATCAAATTTAGGATCTCAGTGGACAGTCACAGCATTGTTTGGGATTAGTGACACGACTTGACTCAAAGAACTCATCAGGTCGTTGTTAATGATCACTTCAACAGACACTTGTGTTCAAATACTCACTAAAACATTCAGTACAAAGAAATAAAATATCAAAACATATGAATGAGCACACACCTCTGTGTTGTGTCGTTAGATTTTTAAATGTCTTAACAAGATATCTGAGCACTTTCTGTGTATGAAGTAGCAGGAGCCAATGTGCTCTACAACAACCAGCAGCCATTTGCAGAATGAAAGAGGAAAAAGCCTGAACAATTCACAATGTGCCTCAAAAGGAATAAATGTGTACTTACACAATATTTATCTGAGAATAAATAACAAAAATTAAAGGCTGAGAGAAATGGCAGGGCTGATGGGTGAAGAAGTTCAGTGCAAGTGGAGAAACCCGAGAGCAGAATTTGACATCAGAGAGAAATGGAAAGAAATCAGTGACTTTAACCTCAAATTTACTTCAGCATCATACAAAAGATAAAGATAATAACAGACAAATAAAAAGAATATTGTAAAATAAACTATAAAGGTACCCAGGTGCTTCATCATTTCATATATTTTCATTTTTTGTCCTTGTCTTCCCTCAGTTTTTTAACCCCATATTTCAAATAAACAGTCGTGTTGAGTCTGACTCTGTCCTGGCAGCACTGGACAGTAACCCGTCGTGAGCAACTTGTGCCAGGAGCACATCGGCTGGGATTTCCACATCATATAAAAAATCAACTCACCGACATGTTGAATATTTCACAGACACAATCTGACAGAGCAGAGCAAAAGTCACAGCAGTGCTTAGCACTCCTGTTTGTTTATTATGGGACTGATTATCAGACATTTTAATAATTAAACTGAATTCATTAAAGTATCTTGATGTGCCTGCGGTGGACTGGTGCCCTGCCTGGAGTTTGTTTCCTGCCTTGTGTTTGCTGGGATTGGCTCCAGCAGACCCCTGTGACCCTGTAGTTAGGATATAGCGGGTTGGTTAATGGATGGATGGATGGATCTTGATGTGCAGTAAGCAGAATACACCGACAACAATATGAGAAACAAAAGAAGAAACTTCTAGAATTTGAAGAAGCTGCTCAGTACTATTTATTAACAGACAGAATGTATAACATAAATAAATGCAGATTTTCAGCACTGATTATTACTGTGCACAGCTGTCGAGTTATAAAACTTAATTTAAATTAATCACTGAAGACGCAGGGCTAAATATTTTAAAACTCAAGATTATTTTAAGTGCTTTTCTGAACCAGGGATAAAAAAAAGCGTAAATAATTGGATTAACTCCAAAGCTCACCTCAATTAATAATATTAAGCAGTTCCTTATTTCAAGTAAGGTAAGTGAAGTAACAGCAGTACAAAAATCAAACAAACTGAAAGGTAACCAGCAGACCATAAAGACGCCCACCACCAGTCCGAGGGTCTTTGCTGCTTTTGTTTCAGACGCTTTAGGTGTGTTTGATTTGCTGCTCTCCAGCGACTGCGTCTTTTCAATCAAACATTTAATGGCTTTAGAATGCCTTTTGGCAACTATAAATATTCTTGTATATGAACATATCATTACTGAATATGGGATAATAAAAGTACATGTTAAAACAACGACAGAGGCAAAGTCGTATCCATATAGTATACAGGTTTCTTCACATCTCCCTGTTTCAATATAACTAAAATATATAAAAGTGAATGTATATATAAATGAATACAACCACACCACTACAATGCTGAGCTTTGTGGCATTCAGAGTTATTTTTGAGCTGTAAAAGAATGGATTACAAACAGCAATGTAACGATCAATGGATATTAACATCACATGAGTAACAATGGTCACATTGAACAAGTTAGCAAGTGTCTGATAGATGTAACAGTAGATCACCCCAAAATACCAGCAGGTTTCAATCTGTAAAACCAAAGTAATGGGCATCACAAACAAACCCACCAAGAAATCAGTCGCTGCAAGTGAAAGGAGCAGAAAATTAGTCGGCGTGTGAAGCTGCACAAAATGAGAGATAGAAATGATGACCAGAAGATTTCCACAGATAGTGACTGAGATCAAAAGAACCCAGAAAATATAAAGACATAAATAGACTTCTGTTTCATAAATTAATTTATGGCAAGATGCATTGTTATTAGGATAGCAGTAACCAAGTTGTGGCTTCTTAAATTCCATTTTCCTCAGCAATTCCACATTTACCCACAGACATGCTAAGACTGTTGTTCCTGACCGCAGGCATCTGCAGGTGATATTTATACAGTCTCTAGACAGATTACAGCAGCCTCTCTGACAAATGTTGTTTTCACTCCTAATGAACCCCAGGGGACTCATTAATCCTCATTGTGTGTTTTTAAACAAATAACAGGCTGCCACCTACACACACAGACAGTCCTCAGTGAGGCCCAATCTGCTGTTATTTGCGATCTTCAGCTCTGCTGCTAGTTTTACAGGCTGACCTCTAATACCCTGCTGTGATTTTTTATATTCATTTTATATTTGGTAATTAATTGATCATTTATAGAAATACACTGAAATGTATATATTTATTTATACATTATATTTAATAGGCACGTTTCTTAAAACTCAAGGTCTCCTTACAATGAAATTAAACAACAGTAATAAGATATAAAAACAAATATGACAATAAAATCAAATAGCAATAAGGTACAAAGGTAATAACAGACATCAAAGGTAACTGGCAGTACATAAGTGGTATGCCAGTCTAAAGATATACGTTTTGAGGGCACTTTTAAAATATGTTATTGAGTCCAGTTGATGGCTATGAGAGGGAAGAGAATTCCAGAGCTGAGGGGCACTATGAGAGGATGCTCGAGCACTAATAGAACAGAGTTTGGTGTGTGGTACAGAAAGTAGAGCTGCAGATGAAGATCTGAGGAAATGACAGGGAATGCACCGTGTACTGTATTCGATAGTAAACAGGGAGCCAGTGAAGTTGGCAGAGAATAAGTGTAACAAGTTCAGTGGATTTAGAACAGATAATTATCCTAGCAGCAGATATCTGAATAAGTTTTAAGCAATGGATATGTTTTTTAGCAATGCCAGATAGAATAGCATTACAGTCATCTATATGTGAAGTGACTAAGGTGTCAACCAGTACCTCAGTGCAGTGTTGCATAAGAACAGGACGAAGTCTAGAAGTGTTTCAGAGATGGAAGAAGACTGTCCGAGAAACATTACTTATATGAGAATAAAAAGAGAGGCTAGGCTGGGAAGAGATGTTTGTGTTAACGTTGTTAATTAAAATGGAAAAGCGGCTATCCTTAACGAGTGTAGATTTCGAACCAATGAGGAGCACCTCAGATTTACTGCTACTTAACTGGAGAACATTGCAAGTCATCCATGACTTTGTGTCTTGGAGACATGCCATAAGAGTATTTGGAAGGAAAACAGAGGGGAAATTAGTGGACAGATAATTTGTTGTGTCATCAGCGTGACAAAGAAATTTAATACCATGGTGTCAAAAGAGATTACCTATTAGGAAAATGGAGATGAGAAAAAGAAGCAGCCCCAAATCAGATTCCTGCAGACCTCCCTGAGTAACGACTGCACTCTCAGATTTAAAGCCCTTTACTTGAACAAACTGCCTGCTGTCAGTGAGGTAGGAAGAAAACCATTGATGGAGAAGGCCACAGACTGCAAAACCTAATTGACAGAATGTAAATTCTGTGCAGATATAAATAAAGCTTTGCATGCAGGTTTGAGCGTATGTGTATTATAGGCATGGATAGAATATAACTTTGTTTAAGCAAGTGCCAGTGTAGAAAGAAACCGGAAGTACTGCAGGATTTTATTTCTGTTGCAGACCAAGCCTGTGTATGTTCATCTATTTGTGTCCATGTCCAGCTTTTTACAGTTTGTATGTTTACTGCATAGTAATAAAATTGAAAGTTAGGTAGGGCCATGCCACCTTCTGCCTTAGGTCTTTGTAGGGTCACTCTTTGGATGCGTGGATGTTTTGACTTCCAAATAAATGAGGTTATAGATGAATCTAATTTCTTTAAAAAATGATCAATTAATATATATTGGAAAATAAAAGAGAAGCTTAGGGAGGATATTCATCTTGATGTGTTAATTCTTCCAGCTAAAGTGAGATGGAAGGTTGGCCATCTATTCAAGTCTTGCTTAATTTTTTCCATACAGACCAGACAGCAAAAATTTGTTGATAAAGAGCTTTATGCTTACTTGTGATGTTTACCCCTACGTATTTAAACTGATCTGCGATGATAAAAGGGAAGGTGTCCAATATAAAATTGTATGCTTGAATTCATTGGAAAGAGCACACTTTTATTCAGATTGATTCTGAGACCAGAAATCTTTTGAAATTTGTGCTGTGATACAGCTCGAGGCATCTCACTCCCAGATAATCAAGGCTTGAGCTGAGAGAACTTTTTGCCCTTTCTGCAGAGGTAGGGGGATGTGATAGCAGGCTGCTTGCTGCTTGTGTTGATCGCCACATTTACAAGACAAAAGACGCTGACAGAGAGGTGCAAAGCGATTTAAGGTGGGCCGGAATTACGAGTTTTTTTCGTAGGCTTTGGTAATTCTAGTGTTAATAAATCCAGTTTGGTCTTGTGATATTACCGAAGAGAGTATGTTCTCCATCCTTCTAAGTAGGACTGAGGTAGAGTTTTATTTTCTCTAGCTCCTGTAAATGTTGTTAGTAAAAGGGGAGCTAGCTGAGTTGAGAATATTTTATAAAATTCGGCAGGGTAGCTATAAGGGCCTGCTGCGTTCAATTCTGAATTGAGTTTATAGCATCTAGTAATTCTGGTAGTGCCAGATGTTTGTCCAGTTCCTTTACACTGAGAGTATCTATTTGTGGTATCTGTAATAACAACATTTATTTCTGTCACACATTTTCATACAAATAATGTAGCTCAAAGTGCTTTACATGATGAAGAAAAGAGAAAAAAAGACAAAGTCAGAATTAAAATAAGACAACACTAATTAACATAGAATAAGAGTAAGGTCCGATGGCCAGGGAGGACAGAAAAAACAAGAAAAAAAAACTCCAGACGGCTGGAGAGAAAAAATAAAATCTGCAGGGGTTCCAGACCATGGGACCGCCCAGTCCCCTCTGGGCATTCTACCTAACATAAATGAAACAGTCCTCTTTGAATTTAGGGTTCTCATGGAAGGACTTGATGATGATGGTCATGTAGACTTTCATCAATGTAGGGACATCACGGTGCTTTGATTAGGTGGTGGTGGCGCAGGTCGACAACCACAGAAAACCGGGAAAAGAAACAGAACAGAGAGTAGGGGTCAGTATGGATTTTAGAGCCACCATGAGTAGTTATGATAATAAATTGAATATATATAGCATATCAGGATTATATTAAAATGAAGTTATGAGAAGGCCATGTTAAAGTAATGTGTCTTTAGCAGTTTTTTAAAGTGCTCCACTGTATCAGCCTTGCGAATTCCTATTGGCAGGCTATTCCAGAATTTAGGTGTATAACAGCAGAAGGTCGCCCGCCTCACCACTTCTTTTAAGTTTAAGTGCACACAAATTTTTAAAACTTCGGATATAAATTTCTAGAACTCTGGGCTAATTCGCATTTAAATGAGTTTTGAATATGTGTAATATGAGGGGGTACCCAAAAATAATAAAAAAATCATTTTAATAAATTTTACTTACTAAAACCTTAGTCTCCTTCAAAGTACTCTACATGTGAATGAATGCACTTGTCCTAATGGTTTTCTGACTGATGGAAACATTTTTGGATATTGTTGAAGAGGAACGTTGTCCAATACCTGGAGCAATTTTCTTTGACTTCCTCCACGGTACAAAAACGCTTTCCTTTGAGTTCTTTTTACATATGCGGAAACAAGAAAAAGTCACATGGAGCAAAGATCAGGTGACATTTCTCCTCGTTCGAAACACCAAAATCACTCATAGACCTGTGTTTTACTTAAAGCTTGCTCTTTAAAAGCAGTTTCAAGCATCACTACAGTTTCAGCAGCTGTTTTTCCCTAAGAGAAGACAAAATTTAACGTAGACTTGCTGTTCTTTGTGATGAGGCCGCTTGAACTCTGAACTGTTGGAAGTCCAAATCAATTTTCCTCCTTAGAAATAATGGAAAGTGAACTAATCCGTTCCTAGACCATAAACAATGCTCATTTCAATAAACTTAAACAGCAAATCCACATAAGGTAAAAAGATCACAATTAAATATCCTAAATAATAAATTAAATCATCAAAAAATAAATAAAATACATAAATACTGTACCTTCCTTTGGGTGCTTTGTTTGTCCTTTTGTGTTTGTGTTGCTGTTCATCATAATTACATTCTGATGGGCGAATAACATCTACAGCCAGCATGATCTTCTAAAAATAGGACTATGCACTGAGCGGACTGTTACAGATGGGTTTCTACGTTTCTGCGACATCCTGGCGTTTGGACTACTCATGCATTACCATCCCCAGTAAGGACCGCTATGAAGAGGATGAAGAATGGAAAGGTCGTTCGTCCAGATGACAAACCTGTGGAAGCATGGAGGTGTTTAGGAGAGATGACAGTGGAGTTTCTAACCAGATTGTTTAATAGAAACTTGGAAAATGAGAGGATACCTGAGGAGTGGAAAAGAAGTGTACTGGTGCCAATATTTAAGAATAAGGGGGGATTTGCAGGACTGTAGTAACTACAGAGGGATAAAATTGATGAGCCACAGCATGACGCTATGGGAAAGAGTAGTGGAAGCTAGGTTAAGAAGTGAGTTGATGATTAGTGAACAGCAGTATGGTTTCATGCCAAGAAAGAGCACCACAGATACAATGTTTGCTCTGAGGATGTTGATGGAGAAGTTTAGAGAAGGCCAGAAGGAGCTGCATTGCGTCTTTGTGGACCTGGAGAAAGCATATGACAGGGTGCCTCTAGAGGAGTTGTGGTATTGCATGAGGATGTCTGGAGTGGCAGAAAAGTATATGAGAGTTGTACAGGATACTACAAGGGAAGTGTGACAGTGGTGATGTCTGACAGATGCATTCAAGGTGGAGTTGGGATTACACCAGGGATTGGCTCTGAGCCCTTTCTTATTTGCAATGGTTATGGACAGATTGACAGACAAGATTAGACAGGAGTTCCCGTGGACTATGTTTGCTGATGACATTATGATCTGTAGTGACAGTAGGGAGCACGTTGAGGAGACCCTGGAGAGGTGGAGATATGTTCTGGAGAGGAATGAAGGTCAGTAAGAACAAGACAGAATACATGTGTGTATGTGAGAGGGAGGTCAGTGAAATGGTGAGGATGAGGGGAGTAGAGTTGGCGAAGGTGGATAAGTTTAAATACTTAGGATCAACAGTACAGAGTAATGGGGATTGTGGAAGAGAGGAGAAAAAAAGAGTGCAGGCAGGGTGGAATGGATGGAGAAGAGTGTCAGGAGTGATTTGTGACAAACGGATATCAGCAAGAGTGAAAAGGAAAGTCTACAGGACGGTAGTGAGACCAGCTATGTTATATGGGTTGGAGACGGTGGTACTGACCAGAATGCAGGAGACAGAGCTGGAGGTGGCAGAGTTAAAGATGCTAATATTTGCATTGGGTGTGATGAGGATGGACAGGATTAGAAATGAGGACATTAGAGGGTCAGCTCAGGTGGGACAGTTGAGAGACAAAGTCAGAGAGGCGAGATTGTGTTGGTTTGAACATGTGCAGAGGAGAGATGCTGGGTATATTGGGAGAAGGATGTTAAAGATAGAGCTGACAGGGAAGAGGAAAAGAGGAAGGCCTAAGATTATGGATGTGGTGAGAGAGGACATGCAGGTGATGGGTGTAACAGAACAAGATGATGAGGACAGAAAGATATGGAAGAAGAAGATCCACTGTGGCAACCCCTAACGGGAGCAGCCGAAAGATGAAGAAGAAGAAAAAGGGTACTTTATTATCATTGATTAAGTAGTTGATTACGATATCATCATATTTAGAGGTTGGAAAGCTATGGGACAATTTAGATCATATGTTCCTGAAATTAGTGTAGACCAATTTTAGAAATCGGAAGGATTATAGTAGAAACACTTAAGTCAATGTTTCCTCTCACAGTCCAAAGACATACAGGTTAGGTGCATTGGCGATTCTAAATTGTCCCTAGTGTGTGTTTGGTGTGTGTGTGTGTGGGTGTGCCCTGCGGTGGACTGGCGCCCTGCCCAGGGTTTGTTTCCTGCCTTGCGCCCTGTGTTGGCTGGGATTGGCTCCAGCAGACCCCCGTGACCCTGTAGTTAGGATATAGCGGGTTGGATAATGAATGGATAGACTTAAGTCAATATAAAGGGCAACCATGGAACCCAGTAGGGCTGCCCAACTGGACTACTGTACTCCCATGCATCCCTGTGGGGGTCCAAATAGGAGCCATACCAAAAGGATTCCACCACCTAGTGTGCTAGGACACCAATGGTTCAAGTGTTTCAATTTTATGGATATGGAAAGTTAAAAAAATGGCGATTCATACTTGACCCTTATTAAAAAGAGAATTGTGCTGTTTAAAATTTTGACCTTCTAAATCCTACTTGTCTGTAAAAGGTTTCTGTCTGTTCTTGTAACTGCAGAAAAAAATCCCCTCAGTGTGACACTGCCCTCTGTCTGCAGCAGCAAGTCCTCCTTCTATGTAGAGACAAGCAGCTCCATAGGAAGTGTGCTTACAGTTAAAGCATACAGCAATAATAGCATAAAAAATAAAAGTCTCTATAATCCTTTGAACAGTTTGAAGAATGTGATATTAAACATCACAAAATCACTTTCCACTGCATCATTTTTGACCTTTTTATATTTTATTCTCTCCTTGATTGTTGCAACAACACTACAAAGACAAATTCCTCATCCACATTAGTGCATCTGGCAAATAAAGAGAATTCTGGGAAAGAAGACACTTTCAACAACTTCACCAGCGGAGCAGATTGTATAACCTGCAACTCGTCAGCCTGTGGTTAGGGGAAAAGGAAGAGCCGTCAAGAGAATAAATTAAATAAAGCTCAGTGCCAAATGAAAAAACCTGAGAGAAGAACCTGACACCAGAGAGCAAAGTCAAGGAATTTAACCACAAAATGACTTCATCTGTGTGTATTTATATAATGGCATTTCACCTGAACAGACATCACAATCAGGAAATACGATGCACTGAATCAAATTTAGGACCTGAGTGGACAGTCACCACATAGTTAGGGATTAGTGACACGACTGCACACAAAGAACTTTCACAGGTTTGAAATCAACACACTAAGGTTTAAAGCATCAGGTCTTTGTTAATGATCACTAAAAGAGACACTCGTGTTCAAATCCTCACTAAAGCATTCTTTACAAAGAACTAAAATATCAAACACGTGAATGAGCGCACACCTCTTTATTGTTTAGATTTTTTAAATGCCTTACCAAGATATCTGAACACTTTCTCTCTATTAAATAGTAGGATCCATTGTGCTCTACAAGAATCCTGCAGCCGCTGGAAAAATGAAAGAGAAAGAAAGCCTGATCAGTTTGTGATGTGACTATCAAAAGGAATAAATGTGAACTTACATGATATATGTCTGAGCGTAAATAATCAAACTAAAAGGTTGAGAGAAACTGCAGGGCTGAAAAGTGAAGAAGTTCAGCACAAGCAGCAGAAACCTGAGAGCAGAACTTGACATCAGAGAGAACAGGAAAGGTCATATGCATCCCACTGAAGAGTATTCACAGTCATAACCAATACCATTGCTCAGTCGAGTTCATGAACTGCATCAAAATAGTCTTCAGGATTTGTATATCCCGTGACAGCTCATGTTACAGGCAGGTAGAATCCCTGCATCAGTTTCCATGGTACCTTAGAGTTCTCTCTATTCCAATCAGTTTTCACACAAATCTCATCCATCTGCATGCCCTTCATACCGCCATGCAGCCATCTCACACAACCTTCTTTTATATTTCACAAACAATTCTTCAAAAAATGAGTTGATTGGTGTAACAAAGACAAAAATGAAGGCAAAAAGTTTAAACAGCTGTGGCGGCATCCCAAGGTGTACAGACTCTTCCAAGGACCTGTTCAATAACCAATCATGGTTAACAAGGCCCCTCAATCCTGCAGCCTCCTTTGTTCTAAGGTCCTCAGCCCCTTGCACAATAGTGGTATCTTGTTTATCTACCTTGTCATTGTCCAGTAATGCTTAGGCAATTCCCACTAAAAATAATCCTTCACTCCAGGTATGTCCTTATTCGGCTTAAACTAAGCTGTTAGGGTGGTATCCCTCTCCCTACCTCTAGGCAAGTCAACTGCTAACCACATAATTGTATGAGAATGCTCACAGACATCAAATCAAAACCACCGCCACACTGCCTCGGGGGAACTGATATACCAAGAGCTCACAAATTGCCTAATTTCATCATTTTCAAGTATAGTATCCTCTCTAATGACAATGTTCACACAATGATGTCCCTTATATTCGTGTTTGAAGAGGTACTTTACACTCTTCACTGTAGCACAAATCTCTAAGTTGATATGGTAGTTGAACTTATGACTCAGATACAGGTTGTAATTTACTAGCCACTCGTTCATCACTGTCCTTCCACCAATCTTAACTCTTCAACACTGCCTAATTTTCAGTTTTTCATCCTCATTGGCTGATGTCTCCTCTGATTATTCCTTTGGGAAATTCTTTGAGCATTGCCCCTCTACCATACATGGAGCTGATGGATTCAAATGACCACATGGACTGTGGATTTTAATTTTTAACTATGATCACATAAAGGTGGGGGTCTTGTGCAGGGTCAGGCAGCTCCACACTAACCAGCATGTTGATGACATCCATATCTTGTGGCTTATCTTTGCTCCTGCGAAACAGAAGGATGTGTGCGTGAGGCAGACCTCTCTTCTGAAATTCAATAAGATGGACTCTTGTCACAACCACTCCAAATGTCTGCTTCTGCATGATATCATCCATAAACTCTTTTAGCTTAAGATGAAACACTCCTACAACAATATCAAGTTTGATTCTGACCTGGCCCTACATTTTTTATAATCCCCTGCCACCGAAGATTACACATCATTGTAGGTGAAAGGTCAGGTGGCCTGTATCTACACACTATTCACATCATGTCCTGATAGTTTTGAATCATATACCTTAGATCTCCTTGGAATGCTGAAGAAAGTATAAAAATCCTCCTCGGAGCTAATGTGTGCACATGTGCAGTTGTGTTTAGGTGATCCATCAACCCATTATACATTTCGATCCTCAATCATGCTTTAGAACAATTAGAACAATTAGAACAATCTAGACGAGAACAGGCCATTCAGCCCAACAAAGCTCGCCAGTCCTATCCACTTGCTTCCTCCAAGAAAACATCAAGTCGAGTTTTGAAAGTCCCTAACGTCTTATTGTCTACCACACTACTTGGTAACTTATTCCAAGTGTCTATCGTTCTTTGTGTAAAGAAAAACTTCCTAATGTTTGTGCGAAATTTACCCTTAACAAGTTTCCAACTGTGTCCCCGTGTTCTTGATGAGCTCATTTTAAAATACAAGTCTCGATCCACTGTACTAATTCCCTTCATAATTTTAAACACTTCAATCATGTCACCTCTTAATCTTCTTTTGCTTAAACTGTAAAGGCCCAGCTCTTTTAATCTTTCCTCATAATTCAACCCCTGTAGACCTGGAATCAGCCTAGTCGCTCTTCTCTGGACCTTTTCTAGTGCTGCTATGTCCTTTTGTAGCCTGGAGACCAAAACTGCACACAGTACTCAAGATGAGGCCTCACCAGTGCATTATAAAGGTTGAGCATAACCTCCTTGGACTTGTACTCCACAGATCGTGCTATATAACCTAACATTCTGTTAGCCTTCTTAATGGCTTCTGAACACTGTTTGGAAGTTGATAGCTTGGAGTCCACTATGACTCCTAAATCCTTCTCATAAGGTGTA
The DNA here is from genome assembly GCF_016835505.1 of Polypterus senegalus. Taxonomy (NCBI): domain Eukaryota; kingdom Metazoa; phylum Chordata; class Cladistia; order Polypteriformes; family Polypteridae; genus Polypterus; species Polypterus senegalus. Next base: position 5,357,133 of record NC_053156.1, read on the forward strand.
CTCTCGATTTTTCGACCGCCCATTGTGTATTCAAACCTAATATTTTTACTTCCTATGTGTAATACTTTACATTTACTGACATTAAATTTCATCTGCCACAAATCTGCCCAAGCCTGTATGCTATCCAAGTCCTTCTGTAATGATATAACGGATTCCAAATTATCTGCTAATCCACCTATCTTGGTATCATCTGCAAACTTAACCAGCTTGTTACTTATATTCCTATCTAAATCATTTATATATATTAAAAATAGCAGCGGCCCTAGCACTGACCCCTGTGGAACACCACTCTTAACATCGCCAGTTCTGATGAGGTTTCTCACCATCACCCTCTGCTTCCTGTGTCTGAGCCAATTCTGCACCCATCTAAAAACATCACCCTGAATTCCCACTTCTTTTAACTTGATGCCCAACCTCTCATGTGGCACCTTATCAAATGCTTTCTGAAAGTCCAGATAAATAATATCATAAGCTCCACTTTGATCGTATCCTTTTGTTGCCTCCTCATAGAATTCCAACATGTTAGTAAAACACGACCTCCCCTTCTGAACCCATGCTGACTGTTCAGAATAACTCCTGTCCTTGTCATGTGTTGCTCAATCTTATCCTTAATAATTCCTTCCATTAATTTTCCTGTGATGCTTGTTAAGCTTACTGGCCTATAGTTGCTTGGATCTGCCCTGTCACCCTTTTTATATAATGGGATGATATTTGCCATTTTCCAGTCCTTTGGAATCTCTCCAGTGCACAGTGACTTCCTAAAAATATGTGTCAAGGGTTTATATATGTACTCACTAGCCTCCTTAAGAACACGAGGATAAATATTATCTGGGCCTGGTGATTTGTTTGATTTCATCTTATTTAATCTGAGCAGCACTTCTCCCTCTACAATTTCCAAATCCCTCAGTACCTCCTTAGTAGTTGTGTTTACCTCTGGCAGGTTATCCACTTGCTCACTTGTAAACACCTCAGAAAAATGTAAGTTTAGGGCATCTGCTATTTCATTGTCTGTATCTTTTAATTCCCTTTACTATTCCTGATGAACTTGACCTCCTCCTTAACTGTTCTTTTACTACTAAAATACTGAAAGAATCTCTTGGGGTCTTCTTTCCTTATCTGCTATATTCCTCTCCAACTGTCTTTTAGCCTCTCTGATATCCTTCTTAATGGTTGCCCTCATGTTCTCATACGCTACGGTTCTCTTTGCAGTCATTAGTCTTATATGCCTTATACAGCAGTTTTTCCTTTGCAACTTCTTTTTAAATCTTTATTAATCCATCGTGGAGATTTTTTAGTTTCCTATTACTTCCAAATTTAGGTATGTATCTGTCCTGCATTACATGTAAAACATTTTAAACCTGTTCCACTGCTCCTCGACTGTCTCCACATTTAAAAGCTTATCCCAGTCTATCCTACTTAGACTTTGTCGCATCTGCTCAAAATTAGCCCTACTAAAGTTCAACTTAACAATTTTAGTCTTTGCATCTGTACTCTTACAAAATACTGAGAATTGTATTACATTATGGTCACTTGACCCTAGTGGTTCAATCACCTCTACACCCTCAATTCTATCCTGATTATTACAGAATACTAAATCCAGATAGGCTTCACCCCTTGTTGGTGCTTTAACATGCTGTGTTAAAAACAGTCGCGATTACTTCTAAAACTCCTGCTCTTGTGCTCCTCCATCTGTAAGGTTATCCCAGTTAATATTTGGATAATTAAAGTCCCCATGACTATAATATCCCCTGTAAACTTGCCTTTTGATATTACTAAAAGATGTGTGTTGAAATTACTGTCTGAATTGGGTGGTCTATAACACACTCCTAAAATGAGACCTTTTTCCCTAATATTTTCCAGGCGAAGCCACATGTCCTCACTAAGATGGGGCTCATCATCCAACTGAAGATGACTTACATTTAATTCCTGTTTGGCATAAACAGCAACCCCACCTCCTTTTCTGTTCTGTCTATCCTTCCTAAAAATGTGTATCCCTCTATGTTACACTCATCCCCATCTTTGTTATTTAGCCAGGTTTCCGTTATTGCTATAATATCATAATTGTGCTCTGCTACATACAACTCCAACTCACTTACCTTATTTTTGATACTTCTAGCATTAAGGCAAGCTATTTTTAATGTGTTAATCCTTCTATCTTTACGTGTTTGCTTAAAATTTACATTACTATGCATTTTTATTTCTACACCATTGTTTGTTCTTCCATGTATAGATCTAAATCTGGCCTGTCCTAACCTCCCTGCCCCCCCATTCCCTAGTTTAAACAATCCTCGACTAGCCTACACATACGCCTCCCCAATACATTGGTGCCCCTCCGGTTCAGATGTAACCCGTCACGGGAACAGGTCCCATCTGTTCCAAAAGGAGTCCCAATGCCCCATAAACCTATACCCTTCTACCCTGCACCAAGATTTGAGCCACGCGTTAAGCCTTCTAATCTCCTCAATCTTACCTGGACTGGCGTGGCACAGGCAGAACTTCGGAGAAGACTACCTTGTCAGTTCTGCTCCTCAGCTTGGTACCTAACTCTTTGAATTTGGATCGCAGAACTGACAGACTACCCTTATGTATGTCATTTGTTCCAACGTGGACAATGACAACTGGATCCACCCGCTCTGGCCAAGAGCCTATCCACTCTTCCAGGGAGGTCTCCCACCTGTGCTCCCGGAAGGCAACACACCGTGTGAGACTCTCTTTCTGGAGCACACCTGTGCTTCAATCCCCTAATGATTGAGTCCCCAACTATCACTACCTCTCTCTTTTTGGGAACTGGTTTTGAGGTGGCCCGTTGGGGCTCCTCAACCCTGCCTACCACCTCAGAATTATCAGAGTCACCGTCCAGCTCCGCCAGGACATGATAACGTTAGACACTTCTAATTCTGGGGTTGATGCCCCGGACAGTGTGCACCCTTTACCTTACGCCTTGCGACCGTGACCCACCTATTCCTACCTGTCTGGTCTGGAATCTCCTACCGCGCCACCTTAGGGGTGCACACTATCTCTCTAAAGGACACCTGGGCCAAGTCCGCCAATTCTCTATTACAACGCAGGTCAGCCAACTCCTCCTCCAGTTCAGCGACCCTGAGCTCGAGGTGCTGGATCAGCTGGCATCTCTTGCAGATGTAGCCCTCATAGACAACTGGCTCTTCCAAACCATCATCTAAAAGTCCAACATCCAACAGGACTTGCATTGCACTGGCCTCATTATTAAAATTTGATTTGGGATTACTAAGCTGCCTTAACTATATATTTTTTTTTCTTAAAATTAAATTTCTTCTTCTTTCAGCTGCTCCTTAACTTAAATGGTAACACTAAGATCTGCTACAGATATTTTACACCTTTTCCCCCTTAAGCTCCTGTACTGTTCTCCCTCTCAGCTGCCTGCCTTTCTATGAGGTTAACTTTACTTTTCTCTGTCTCTTCTAGCTTTGCGCTCTTCTTACTTATAAGCTCTTCACTCGCACTGTTTGTATTCCCCCGTATTAATGAACCAATACGCTGTCGCCCACTTAACTGTTCTGCCTCTGGACGGCTAAGGACTGTTTAATCTAAAATAAACAAACAAATAAATAAAACTTTACTACCTTATTTGCTCCTACTGCTCCTTGTGCCTGAACGGTGTCTTAACGCAGGCCGCTTACCTGCGCACTACTGAGTTTCCACCTTTTACTGCTTTGAAGTCAGCCGCGGCCTTTTTTTCTTTTCCTTTAAACTAAGGAATCGCTGTTACGACGACGCGGTTATTTATTTACAAATGCCAATATCAGTTACTGCTGCTTTCTACCCTGCCGCCTCGATGCTAATTAGTTTGCTTTAGTTTGCCAACACAGTTCATTCGAATTCCTTCTGTCCTCACATAAGAATCAACCCAATATTGTTGGTCTCCCCGCACTAAAAAACTTTTTGAAAGTATCGTCCCTTATTCTCAGCCATTAACAGTAATACTGTGTTTGTGTTACATTAACCCTCAGATTTGCCACAGTTGTTCTTCTTTTTACTCCGTTTAGAGCATTTGGAGGTTCCAATCTAATATTTTGTCTTCAACTCTGATTCCTGTATGGAAATAGTAGTGACTATACCTTTGTATCCAAGGTTGGATTAAGTAAACAAATCCTTTGGGTGTCCCTATTTGTATTCCTTGAATATCCTCTAGAATCCATCAGGAGGTCCTGCTCCAGAGGTGGTTCTCTATATTGGTGCTCAAACACAATGGCTTCCTCATTTGTCCTTGCAGCATTTTATCTCTATGGATCACTATTCCTATAGAGTGCCACTGCCATCGTAACAATGGTTTGTCCGTGTATTCCTGTTTGATTTCAAACATCATTCTACACACTTGTGTGAAAAGCATAACTTCACTTATATATCAACTTAACCAATTCATCAGCATGCGATGGCACCTTGAATTTTCCACACATCACATTGTTCTGTTGGTGACCTTGTCCAGATTGAGTGTATACAGTTGAGTCTATTACCTCTGCTGATCATTTTCGGAATTTAACACACCTGCCCGATAATAACAGTCATCATTTATCTGGAATCAATAAGGTCCTCTACCTGGAGGGGGCATAATATTCACAGAAAGAACAATTAGGATACCTGCTGTTTTCCATGAAATTCACAGAATCTGCGCCTTCACCTGTCTGGAACTGAAACCAGAGGTAAGACAACTCTCCATTCATCACAACACCTACTGTATATCCCTTTGCTAGTCTTCTCCTCCTCAATAAATATTTAACTTCAATATTTGCACTCACCACCCAGACTACCACTATAATGCTCCCCTACAATCCCTACATTGTAATTTCAGTCAATCTCATGAGCTGCAGTAAGATTTGAGGCTCCCCTGTCCCAATGCCTCCACACCCTCTGATGCTGAACATCACACTGTAGTTTGGCTCTGGTTGTTTTTGAAATTTCCTGGGCCCGCACTGTTGAAATGTTCGTGGTATTCTTATGATTTCACTATCAATGTTCCTTGGGTTTGTACTACCTGAGCGTTGCGTGTGCACGGACACCCTTAGTAATTTACACATTCATATCCTCAGGCAATTCATCATCCCTGGTCTGGTGCATCACATCTTCATTTCTTTTATGCCAGACTTCCTTAGCATTGTGTGTTTCACGCTGTCTCATCATATGTTTATGCATTTGATTCTTTTCCCTCATGGAAGCTTATTTCTCTTCAGATACAGCTGCCCGTTTTTTTCCTTCCAGCAGTTACCCTCTGTTGGATCATTTGAAGTGTACCATCTATTGGAATTCAGGTAGCAAGAAAGTACACTGCATTTCTCATTCCAACAGATGGCTCACAGTAAACATTACCGCTACTTTTATGTATCCCATACCAAATTTCTTATAACAGAGATATAGCAACCTGACCGTCACAAGATACACAGAAACACAGACAGACATTTGTCCTTGTTATATGTCATTTGGAACAGCCATTTGTTGGAATGACAAATGTGATGCATTGTATTACTACAAATGCTTGTGAAGCACCATAAGATGGAATGACAGAGACATGGAAACCTGATGAACATACAGATACACAGACACAGAGACTTTTATTAAGGTGGATAAGCTGATTTCTTTCCATCTGGCAGTTGCTCTCTGTTGGTTGTATTCAGTTTTAATGTTTGCAGTGCAGTGTGTCCACCCTGTTGCTGTGCCTGTTTGATAAAACATGTAGTAGAGGATTTGTACAAGCAGTGTTTATGTTTGTTATACACCATATAATGGAATGAAAAGTGCAATGCGTTTTAGCAGTAAAAATGTTTGTGAAATGCCATCTGTTGGAATGACAGAGACATACTGTAGTCACTGAAGAATCAGAACACACAGACGCGTATCCTTTTATTAAGGTGGATATAATGGCCAGGCCTGCTGGTTTGTTGACAGGAAATATTTTCTATGGGCCAACAGTTGGGAAATCTGCTCTATGCATCAGGGCGCTATATACACCTTCTTAATGGTTTCTGAACACGGTCTGGAAGTTGAAAGTGATGAGGCCATTATGACACCCAAGTCTTTCTCATATGCAGTACTTTCAAGTTTCAGACCTGCCAATGTGTATTCAGACCTAACATTTTACTTCTTGTGAAGACATGCGAGTGTCCGATGATGGGTGGGCTCCTTGTAAAGAGCTGATTTACAACCTAAAGCTCGCTGACATGTGTTTACTCAAAATGCATTGCACTCTGAGCATTAATGACATGAATATGTGACTAGTGACACTATAAGGTGCTTCAGTGACACAAGTAGAGACAAGGGGGCCTCACATGAAGTTTGTATTAACAGACCACCTGTGTGTCATGTATGAACTCGTGTGGTGAGGACCACTTCACTGTCTGTGTCAATGAGGAGGGGAATGACAACAACACGACACACACAAACTCCTGTAAAGCCGAATGTCTGCCTTCATTGAGCAGTTGCTGCTGATTTAATCAAAACTGTGCTTGTATGTTGGAGATGGTGGTCTTACTGTAGGATTTGACATTTCTGTAAAACACATCTCTTGCTGTTAATGTAAAAACGTAGATTTAATACAACTGTAATATAAATATAGAATAGTGAATCTAAGCATTAAAATACAATAGAAGATTGTTTTGGTGAGATCTTGACGTCATTTCTATCTTTAATAGAACTTTCATTGTCCTTATAGTGAAAATGGCTAACAGACTCATGCAGTGCGGTGCTCCTCGGTGCTTCAAAACCTGACAGACAACGTGGTTTAGTTTTGTTTGATACAAAGTTACAAATCAGTTACACAGCAAATGTCTTCTAAATAAACGCACATCAGTGAGCGCCGCTGCATTGGAATTCTGAGAGTTTACCTGCCACTGCCAGAGAGAAATGCATGTTGTGTGTTTGATGATTTAATAAAAGAAAGACGTCCAGTAAATCAGACCAATACAATCAGCACAACGTCAGACTGACAGAGAGCAACGGGGGGAATACTGTCTGGAATTTAATGTGAGGGTCCGGAAAAGACAAAAACACACAGCTGTTACTGTACACTGTAGGTGTGTGTGTGTGTGTGTGTGTGTATGAGGGCCTCTCATGAGCACAGGGTGGTCCAACACACTCCATACAGGTGTCAGAGGGGCTCTGAGCAGCACAGGACAGGATGGAGTGTCAGACCACCACTGGGCACAACCTCAGCTCATCTGAACCTGCTGATTTAATGTGCTGCTCGCTGTGATGAGGAAAGAAAGTCAAAGTGACTGAGAACAAAAAAACAAAAACAGCAGACAGAGGAGAAGAAGGAAACTGCAGAGAGCCAGCAGCTGACCACTGTGGAGCTGTGAGGAGAGACCACCGCAGCCCTGAGCGGCTCCTGACAAACAAATATAATGAAGACATCTGAGATCTGATGAACTCATTAGTGAGTAAGAACTGAAATGAACAAACAAACATCCTGAGAGAATTTGTGAAGCAAACACAGCAGAGAGACGCCTCATGTGAATGACGTCAGCAGAGAGAATATGGCAGTCGCAGGGCCTCAGTGTATAAACATCTCAGTGTGCAGGCAGGACAGCTCAGTCAGGGACAGACATGGAGTTTAAACAACTGAAACTTGGCCATTGCTTTCCTCACAGTAATACATCTTGTTATAAACTGGTTTATGATACTGAAGTTTATCCAGTTTATTACACTTTCTTGTGTCTTTTGTTTTTATCGACGGTCTTTGGAAATCTTCTTGTCATCATTTCTATTTCTCATTTTGTTCAGCTGCACACGCCGACTAATCTTCTGATCCTTTCACTCGCAGCGGCCGATTTCTTAACAGGTTTCTTTGTGATGCCCTTTTCTTTGGTTCTCTTGATTGAGTTTTGCTGGTACTTTGGAGTTATTTATTTTTATTTGTATCAGGCACCAGTGGCATAGCTGGGGGGCAAGAAGGGACATCTGTCCCCGGGCGCAGCATCCAGGGGACACCAAATTGATGTTACGAAATTTTGGAATGAAATGTTTTCCATTCTTAAATGCACTAAAAAGTAAATAAATAACATTTGCATACTCAGTCCATCACTCCATCAGTATGAGGATATCTTTTTCCTGTTTTTTGTCTCTTTCTGATTTCGAAGCATGTATTAGATTTATATACCCAACAGACAAAAATTTATCCCCTCCACTACTCTAACATGCATGACCTGTGAGGCTATCGCTGTATTTTTCAATCAAAAAATTAATGATATTAGAAATAACAGAGTATATCTCCCCAACACTAAGGATCCTCCTAAACCCCAGCATTCTGTTATAAATAAATTAAACTCTTTCACTAGGATAGAGTTACCTGATTTATAAAAAATAATATCTCAATTAAAACCCTCCACCTGCTTCCTTGACCCGATACCAACAAATTATTTCAAAGAAGAATCGGGCGTGCTAATCGATAATGTTCTTGATATAGTAAATTCGTCATTAGATACGGGGGTCTTCCCAGACTGTCTTAAGACTGCTGTAGTTAAACCCCTACTTAAGAAACATAATCTTGACCCCTCGGCTCTTGAAAATTTTAGACCCATCTCTAACCTGCCTTTCCTAAGTAAAGTTCTGGAGAAGGCAGCCATTATGCAGTTAAATGACCACCTCAATAAACCTGCTATTCTTGATAAATTTCAGTCGGTTTTATTACAAATCACAGTACAGAAACTGCACTCGTTAAAGTAGTAAATGACTTGCGAGTGAATGCAGACAGAGGCCATTTATCTGTTCTCATCCTCTTAGATCTGAGTGCTGCATTTGACACCATTGATCACAATATTCTTAGAAATCGCCTTAGTCAATGGGTGGACCTCTCTGGCAGTGTCTTAAATTGGTTTAAATCCTACCTGACAGGGAGAAAATTCTTTGTTAGTTGTGGGAATTACAACTCAAAAGACACAGGATATCCGATATGGTGTTCCTCAAGGCTCTATCCTGGGTCCGCTGTTATTCTCAATCTACATGCTTCTGTTAGGTCAGATCATCTCAGGGCACAACGTGAGCTACCACAGCTATGCTGATGACACACAGCTGTACTTATCAATAGCACCTGATGACCCCGATTCTCTTGATTCACTAACACAATGTCTGACTTGTATCTCAGAATGGATGAATAGTAACTTTCTCAAGTTAAATAAAGAGAAAACTGAAATCTTAGTGATTGGCAATAATGGATACAATAAACTGGATATATTAGGATTAAAAGTCAAGACGGAGGTAAAAAGCTTAGGGGTAATTGTTGACTGTAATCTGAATTTTAAATCGCATATTAATCAGATCACTAGGACAGCATTTTTTCACTTAAGAAACATAGCTAAAGTTAGACCTCTTATATCTTTGAAAGATGCTGAGAAATTAGTTCATGCATTTGTTTTCAGTCGACTAGATTACTGTAACGCACTCCTCTCAGGACTACCCAAAAAAGACATAAATTGTTTGCAACGAGTCCAGAATGCAGCTGCTAGAATCCTAACTAGGAAAAGAAAACCCAAACACATTTCTCCAGTTTTGATGTCACTACACTGGTTACCTGTGTCATTCAGGATTGACTTTAAAATTCTGCTTATAGTTTATAAAGCCTTAAATAATCTCGCCCCATCGTATATATCGGAATGTCTGACACGTTATATTCCAAATCGTAACCTCAGATCCTCAAATGAGGGTCTCCTTAGAATTCCAAGAACAAAACTTAAAAGAAGTGGTGAGGCAGGCGGCCTTCTGCTGCTATGCACCTCAAATCTGGAATAGCCTGCCAATAGGAATTCGCCAGGCTGATACAGTAGAGCACTTTAAAACACTGCTGAAAACACATTACTTTAACATGGCCTTTTTATAACTTCAATTTAACTTTAACTTAATCCTGATACTCTGTATGTTTCAATTCTTCATAATAACTATTCGTGGTGGCTCTAAAATCCATACTGTCCCCTACTCTCTTTTCTGTTTCTTTTTCCGGTTTCTTTGTGGTGGTGGCCTGCACCACCTCCACCTACTTAAAGCATCATGATGCTCCAACATTGATGGATGGATTAAAAGGCAGAAGTCTACGTGATCATCATCATCAAGTCCTTCCGTGAGAACCCTAACTACAAAGATGACTGTTTCATTTATGTTAGGTAGAATGCCCAGAGGGGACTGGGCGGTCTCATGGTCTGGAATTCCTACAGATTTTATTTTTTTCTCCAGCCGTCTGGAGTTTTTTTTGTTTTTTCTGTCCCCCCTGGCCATTGGACCTTACTCTTATTCTATGTTAATTAATGTTGACTTATTTTGTTTTCTTATTGTGTCTTTTATTTTTCTATTCTTTATTATGTAAAGCACTTTGAGCTACTGTTTGTATGAAAATGTGCTATAGAAATAAATGTTGTTATTGTTGTTGTTGACTCACACCCAGAAACATTTTTGACATTATTAATCAGGTCGCGCAACTGACATGAGGCATTAGTGTATCATTGTCTAAGTTGTTGCAAATATATATTTTCGAACTACCATTGTTGTCTTAATTATTTTAGTTCGTTCTATCTTTATAAATTTAGTGAAACCTTGAACATATATGCATAAAAGTGCTTTAAAAAATTAAAATATTTTAAAATTTAAAACTATTTAAAATAAAAAATATGAAATTTTTTTCTTAAAATACTATTATTTTAAATGCATTTTTAAAATTTTCTTTCCCTTCCCCATTGCATTTTGGCAAACAGGATGGGGCGCGAAATCTTCAGTTGTCCCTGGGTGCTGAAAACCAGAGCTACGCCTCTGTCAGGCACTTGCAAATATTCTTAATACAGTAGTTGTATATAATGTGGTTTTAATATCCATTGATCGCTACATTGCTGTCTGCCATCCTTTCTTCTGCAGTTTGAAAATAACTTTGACTGTTTCAAAGATCAGCATTGCTGTAGTGTGGCTGCTTGCAGTTATAATTACAGTCATACTTTTCTGTTTTAGTAAAATTAGCGATGTGAAGGAGATTGTTCAGTCTACACTTATAAAGAAATAGGCATTTTTATTTTAATCACAACTTTTTTTATTCCTTATTCACTAATGATTGGTTTTTATATCAGCCATTCATGAGCCATCAACTGTATGACAGAAAAGAGGCAAACCGTGGAGTTAAGTGACAGAAAAATATCAAAACCGTCTGAAAGAAAAGCCTCAAAAAACATTAGGAATAGTCATGGGGGCTTATATGTTGTGCTTGCTGCCTGTTAATATATTCGAACTCAGTGCTGGTAGTTCTTCAATTGCATATTTCATCAGGTGTGTCTTTGTGTTGGTCAGTGAAGTGAACTTTGGAGTTAATCCAATTCTTTACGCATTTCTTTATTTCTGGTTCAGAAAAGTACTGAAAATCATCCTGACATTTAAAATATTTAGGCCAGCTTCTTCAGTGCTCTATCTACTGTAAATGTTAAAGAAAATAAAAAAAGCAAGAGTACTTTTCTGTGCTTATATATTTTAAATTGTTTGTACAATTTGCCTTTGCTCATTTGTCATATTAGCAGTGCAATACTTGGACATATTTCTTAATAATACAATCATTTCATATTTGCTGTATTGTTCTGAAGGCTATTTTTCTTAAAATTGTACTGTGGAGTGTACACTGTTTATGAATATTGCTTATTTCACCACAATTACTTTCATAAGACTACTTATTTGAACGTGTAATAAACAGAACTGAAAATGTAGAAGACTCCTGGTATTTCATATAAACACTTCAAGGTTTCTTGGTGACTTTATTTTTTTTAATTGTAAAATTATTATTGTTATTTCCATTATTTTTGGACAGAATTATTTATTTGATCATAAATTGTTGAGTAATCTTCTGAATTTTACCTCAAATCTGGACATATACATATCTTCTAACATTTGGAGCTAAACTTTACACCGACTTTCAGATTTCACAACTCAAAACTCCACAGCAGAGCTCAGGCGATGGCCATAACTTTGTTAGGTGACACAGCTTTGGTCAGGCAGTTGGGGATTTGTTTAAGGATCGAATTCTACAAAATGTTCCTTTATTATTTTAATTGGGTGTCAAACTACATGTTAAATTTCAATCTTGAAGTTAATGTTTCGTATTCCTGCACTTGAATCTGCACTCCTCCTCAATAAGTAAAATGCATCATGTACTGTAAAACATAAATAAATACAAATTGTAAGCACCAAATATTGCTGTGTACTGTCATTATGTTTTAAAACTTACAATAAATTAATGACTGAAAGAGCAGGGCAATTTTTTTTAAAACTCAAAAAGCATAAGTAACTGAATTAACTCCAGCGGTCATCTCACTGACTAATAATAAGAAGTTCCTTATGTCATGTAAGATATAAGAAGTAACAACAACACAAAAATCAAACCAAGTGAAAGGTAACCAGCAGATGATAAAGACCACCAGTCCGAGGGTCTTTGCTGCTTTTGTTTCAGATGCTTTAGTTGTGTTTGATTTGCTGCTCTCTGCTGACTGTGTCTTTTCAATCAAACATTGAATGGCTTTAGAATGCCTTGTGGCAAATATAAATATTCTTGTATATGTGCATATCATAACTGAATATGGGATAATAAAAAAGAATATTAAAACATCAATAGCTGAAAACGCATATCTATATATTATATAAATCCTTGTTTCAAAATCACCTAAATATAAAAAGATGAATGTAAATATAAATGAATACAACCACATCAGTACAATGCTGATCTTTGTGATATTCACAGTTATTTTTGAACCATAAAACAATGGATTTCAAACAGCAAAGTGTGACGATGCGGGTTCTCTTCCATGCTCCCTTCGTACATCTGGGAGCCCTGAACCCAACACCATCAACAATGTCACTGAGATGAGCTGACAAATGGGGACAAATCTCTCAAGGCCAGGGGATATATTCCAAAAAGCGATAAAGTGCTTTTATTTAAAACAATCAAAAACAAAAGTGCAGTGCAACAAGTTCCAATAAATAAATAAATAAATCTGTAAAACAAGTGTCCAGTGGGGTTAAAAGCATCAATAAATAAATCCTTTAAAATCAGAGGTTAAAAATGCAGAAGTTAAAAATGCAGTCTCTCACTCCCTTGTTATTCTCCGGCCCACCTCCATTACTCTCTCCTTGGCTCACCATTGCTCTCCCAGCCGGCGGAGACCCAACAGCCACGAGCTCCTTCAGTCAACCTCTATCTTGGCCTCCAAACTGATGTCACTGCCAGACCGTCGAGGTTGGCTCTCCTCCTTTGATCTTTCGCACACCCATAGTCGCTCCTCAGATCCAACAGGAGGACACCTCTCCTGCTCACCCCACTCACTTGCTTGCTTTCAGTGGGGCGAACTAGCCCACCGAGAGCATCGGCCAAATTCTCCTTAGCAGGCCCCAGCTCATGGTGTCTCCTTTATAGGTGACCAGATCCTCCCACCTAGACTGCCTTTTCCCGACCTTTAACCTCTATTGTCAACCTTTTCTTCTTGATTTAGCGCTTTCATTTTCTTTTCTTTTCTACATTTCCCCCTTTTTCTGGTGTCGACCCGTATATATATATATATATATATATATATATATATATACATACAGTACAGGCCAAAAGTTTGGACACACCTCCTCATTCAATGTGTTTTCTTTATTTCCATGACCATTTACAGCACTCCATCACTCTCCTTCTTGGTCAAATAGCCCTTACACAGCCTGGAGGTGTGTTTGGGGTCATTGTCCTGTTGAAAAATAAATGATCGTCCAACTAACCTGACTTCTGCACAACACAACTGCTGGTCCCAACCCCATTGATAAAGCAAGAAATTCCACTAAATAACCCTGATAAGGCACACCTGTGAAGTGAAAACCATTTGAGGTGACTACCTGTTGAAGCTCATCGAGAGAATGCCAAGAGTGTGCAAAGCAGCAATCAGAGCAAAGGGTGGCTATTTTGAAGAAAATTAGTCTGTGTGTGGAGCTGCAAGAAATGACAGATAGAAATGACAACAAAAACATTTTCAAAGATAGTGACTGAAATCAAAAGAACAAAGAAAATATTCAGACAAGATGCATTACTATTAGGAAGCAGTAATCAATCTTTCTCTTCTTAAATTCCATTTTATTTCCCTCAGTAGTTCCACGTTTACCCCCAGACATGCTAAGACTGTTGTTCCTGACCGCAGGCGTCTGCAGGTGATATTTATACCATCTCATTATTGTCAAGAGAGAATTTAGTATTTTACTGTTTTATTGTCCTTTATTCTATTTAATGCTTTGTCTGTTTCATTGTTCTGTTCAGGAAAACATTTGTGTCCAATGTTACATATACTCTGCTGTTTTAATTAAGACTCTGTGAAGCGCCTTGAGCATGGGAAAGGCGCTATATAATTAAAATATATTATTATTATTATCTTCAGCATTGCTGTTAGTTTTTACAGGCTGACCTGTAATACTCACTGAAACGCCTGCTGTCATTTTTATATTCAGTTTATATTCGGTACATATCGCCATCAGCAGGCTGCCTCAACTTTACTCATTTCTTCTGTACGGCCCACAGCTCATGTTTAATAAAAGAGACAGGACACAGCAGGTGTGATGATAAGCGTGCATTGCCTGTCTGTAAACTGAAGTCATTTTGCATTCTGTGCCCAGCCGAACTCAAACATGGGGCAGCATTTCAAGACCAACAGTCAGCCAGCTGTCATATCTTAGAGAAAGTCATAAATGAGTGAGGATGAAGCTTATATACATTTCATATGTAGCCAAGAAGCTGTTAACCATGAGCAGCCTTTGAACCTTTGCTATCACACAACTTCATTGGCTATTCCTGACACAGGTGTAAAGAAGTGGTGACCTCAAGAGGTGGTCACACACGATGTTGAAGGATTTCAAGGCTACTGTTGTCATGGGTGCCATTTATCTGGTGCCTTGGCTCAATTGTTCCTCTCATAAAGTTGCCATAAGTCATGAAGCAATGCTAAGAAGTCACTGGTACAACTGAGATGGTAAGTCCATATCTCAAGAGTCTTAGGCTGTGCTTTGCTACAAGTAGGGCCCGACCTTAACAGTTACCAGGTCTCCATTGACCACCATTTTCAACAAGTTGACAACCAATGTCATAGCCCTGATGCCAAGAGTGTCTACCATTTTAGCAATGCCCTGGTTTGTTGGCATTGTAATGAAATTAGACAGTTACATATTTTTTGACATAATATCTGTTATATAAAGTGAACTTTTGCATAATTCTTTTGCTGCTGTATTATTTTGGTTGACCATATTTAACTGTGCTGTTGTACGTGTTATGAAATTGAATCAGCCTCATTGTAGTGTGGGGGCTGCAGACCCCTTTCTTTTTAATGCTATTAATAAAATACTTTGTTTCCTCAGTGTTACACATAAACATGTCTGCTATGCTAGAAGATGACAGCTTCAGGAGTGGCACACACACAGAGCACAGCAGCTTTAGAAAATACATTCAGAGCTATGGCTGATGCTTGTCACTAAACACACAATCCATCAGTGGTCCAGAAAAGCAAAACAGTTCAGGAAAAAGAAACCCACCGGGCAATGCAACTGAAATGGCGGAGCAGAAATTAATTTGTACTTCTGCTTTAGTTTCATTTCAGGATGGCATGAGAATATTTTACAATTGATAAGAGAAAGGATATTTTTCTTTTATCTGATTACTTCTCAGATTTGATATCCTCACACTCTAAGAAACCGGGGGTCTTATTTAATGTAATTAATGAAGGTATTTACCCCCATTCAGAGACGGCATTAAATAGTACTATTCATTCACAGGAGCAGTTTCATTCTTTGCCAGATAAAGCATTCTTTTAACGGGTTATGTACTTCCTATTGTTAATCATGGTATTGTTTTGGAATCCTTTGATGTTGTTTCACTTTCACAGCTGTAAAGTACCATTAACACACTTACTACTTACTACAAGACCTACTTTTGATCCTCTTGATGTTGTTCCACAAGGCCTCGCACTGGAAGCATTTGATATCTTGGGTCCATTATTGTTGGCTATAATAAATGCTTCTGTTAGTGAGATAAATTCTGTGTTCAAGAGTTGCTTTGTCCAGCTTTGTCGTTTTGCCAATATTAAGCCTTTCTTATCTCCTAGCGATCTTGAAGAAGTTACTCCTGCTTTTATCGTTTCTCAGCTTGATTACTGCAACTCATTGTATTCTTGGATCAGTAAATCCCTCATCTACAGGTTGCAATTGTTCCAAAATACCGCTGCATGTTTTTTCGTTGGGGAAAGAAAGTTTGATTCTGTTTCTCTAATTTTAGCCTCTTTATACTGGATGCCTGTTAGTTTCAGAACTGATTTAAAAATTTTACTGCTGGTTTTTAAATCAATACATGGGTACATTATTGCCTATTTATCTGAATTGTGTGTTCTACAGCAGCCATCCAGAGAGCTTAGATGTACCAGTCAGTTGTTTCTTGCTGTCTGTCGTAATAAGTGCAAAACTAAGGGGGACAGGGCCAATGCACCTCGTCTGTGGAATTCATTACCTAATGACATTAAGGAGTCACCCTCACTTAACTCTTAAATCACCAGAACCGGCTATAGTTGTGTCTCAGTGATATTTGCCAGCACGTCGGAGCTGATCAGTCAGTGCCGTATATTTGTTGAACGGCCAGCTCATGACCACTGCTGGCCCCGGCAGCACTGCAGCATCACCGTCCCTGGGATTCAGCCGCTGCACTAGACTAGCCTGCGAGCATCACCGTTGGCCTCTGTGTGCTTGCATGTCGTCAGTTCAAATGCAGTTGGCTCAGTGATTAATGAATTTCATCAATGGTTTCAGTTGCATCTTGTACATATAATAATTGATTGCTGCAGTAGTTTTTTAATAGTTTCTATAGTTCATTGGCAGTGTGTAAAATGATCTGTGTTGCAGTAATTGCGATGAAAAAAAATATATGTTCCATTAAAATTTCACATTTTCTTTGTGAATTGTGATGTTTACTTAAAAAGTACAGCAAAAAAGTATTTGGCGTCCAAGGGTGCATTAACCCCCTTAGTATGTGGTGATTTAAGGGTTAAACCCTTTAAAATGAGATTGAGATTCCTGTTCTAGCTTCCCATGGCCTTCTGTGTCATAGTCATTTGTTTCTTTCAATTTACTGCTGGCTTGCATTGTGTTTTTTTGCATTTTGTTCTATTTATTTTAATTATGATTATTGTATTCTAGCCGTCCCCCATGGCTCCGATGGGAAAGTAATAAAACATGACAGTGAGGAGGGTCCTGTACGGCTCCTCACTCCTGACGTCACGATTCCTCTCCCCTCGGCCCACAACCTGTGTCTCGGATTAGCGTGAATATATCGCTCCTGCAAGCGAACTTTGATTTCATTCTTTGATGAGAGAAGTCACAAAATCAATCGGAATGTTCAAGCAATTTATTGAAAAAGACCAATCTAAATCCATTAAGTAGTTCTGTCATGAAAAGAAGACAGACATTGGATTGTACTGTATATATTGTGATAAAATAAACAGATGAGACAGATTAAGAGTTGAGAAGCCTCCCCATATACTGGCTGTAGGTTCCAGTTGCTGGCAACAAAGTCAAAGGTCAGAACAAAAATCAGACACACTTGATGAACAATCATGGAGTAATGAAGCTTTTATAGAGGGACAAATTAAAATAATGGATGTGACGAAGATTGAGGGAGCCGGAGATGACATCAGAAAAGGAGGGACAGAACTGAAGTCATCAGAACGGGACCGTAAACGATTTGATTCCATGAAGCCGGAAAGGAACGTTTCTTCATTATGCGGATGGAGGTGGAGATTGGTGCATTTGTCAAGGTACGGGCCTTTCTTTCAGGCATCTTTCTGTAAATGAAAAGGAGGGAAGAGTATTAATACCATGTCTCAGACCCCATCTCTTGTAGTTACTCGCACGACTGAGCCCGCTGACTGTTGCCTAATCATGTGTGTTTGTGACACAACCCCTACCTCTAACCCAGACCCGTCAGGTCAAGGGCCCGAATCAAAACACAGGAGACACTTTCAACAACTTCATCAGTGCAACTGATTATGTAACTTGCAACTCATCAGCCTGTGGTTAGGGGAAAAGAAGAGACATCAAGGGAATAAATTCAATAAAGCTCAGTGCCAACTGGAGAAACCTGAGACGAGAAAACCTGACACCAGAGAGCAAAGTCAAGGAATTCAACCACAAAATGACTTCAGCTGTGTGTATTTATATAATGGCATTTCATTTGAACAGACATCACAATCAGGAAATACGATGAGCTGAATCAAATTTAGGATTTGAGTGGACAATCACAGGATTATTTGGGATTAGTGACACGACACTAAGAACTTTCACGTGTTTGAAATCAACATGCTGAGGTTTATCCAAACACACTGAGCATCATGCATAACACTGTGCGTAGAATTCACACTATAACATGGCGTAAGTACAAAAGCGGAAATGTGCTTACACATAAAAAAATCCAGATGCATAAATCTGTGCGTTCACCAGCTTCCACGTTCTTCCACTACATAAATCCCAGTCAGCATGAAAAGTCCCAGAATTACACCTCTTTGAATATGCAAATCAATATAAATAGCCCTTAAGCTCAGCTTTCTGTGAAAAACCATGGCAAAAGCACGGGGGAAAATGGAAGAATTTCAGTGAATACCAAGTGGAGGCAAAGAAAAACATACTAATTTGTTGGTTTAAACAGTGGTATAAACAACAAACGGAAGTTGATCGAGTGACATAGAGTGTCAGAGAAACTGGAAAGTTCAAGTTGACAAAGTAGCACAGTGCCTGAAATTAAAAAGTTGTCAGATATCAAAGTCGCCATGAAAATGCAAGTCGTAGCCCATTGTCTGAGTGTCATATAAAAGCTTATTAGGGAACAGATAAACAAAAATAGGCTCACAGTGGGAAAAAAGCAGGAAATGTCATCTTTAATTTTGAAATTTCCACTTTAATCACGTAGTTTATTTTGTCATTAAAGTAGACACTCTCTTTTTCATTCTTTCCTAGGGCACGAAGTGGAAACTGAAGCAAACAATGACCAAAGGGGAGATAAACTGCATCATCGAAGAACTCCAGGTTTTCCACATCCAGATCCAAAAACTCTTGTCCAGACGGAGGCACCTCAGGGATCTGCTAGAAAAATCCTCCCCGGCATCAGAAATCGTCAGAGCAAATCGCGGTTTGGTAACTTCGACTTTCAAGGCCAAGTGAGCTTCACCCCCACGCCTCATCGGCGGAGTGACAATACCAACAATGAAGAATCCAGCCTGTTTCAGCTTTGCAGGCGGGGGTCTAAGGCTAGAACACCTCCATTAGCACAGGCAAGTATCAACACCCAGAACCAGTTCGACCCTGTCCATGCCCCCACTTTGCCTTCAACCCCGGGTGATTATTTGTGATTGGTGATTCAATCGTAAGAAACCTAAACATCACATGACCTAATCAGAAATCTTTTGTCTCTTCTTTTCCTGGTGCTTGTGTCCGAGATGTAATGAAATGTGCGCCGACAGTCTTCGAGGGGCACAAGAACAGGGCAGTGGGATCAATTGTGATACACGACGGGGTTAATAACATGAGACACCAATAGTAAGAGATCCTCAAGACGGACTTCGCAGCACTAATTAAAGCCATTAAGGAGAGGACCCCGGCTGCAACAATTTTCATCTCGGGTCCCTTACCTCTCGTTAGAAGATCAAATGAGTATTACAGTTGTCTGCTGGCATTAAACATCTGGCTGAAAGGCTTCTGCGAGGGACAAACTCATCGACAACTGGGACCTCTTCTGGGAGAGGCCGCATTTCTTTAAGTGGGATGGACTGCACCCAAACAGATTCACCGCCCGGGTCCTCTCCAAAAAAATCACTAAGGTAATTCATTTCTCTTGACTCTCTATTTTTACTTCTAACCCCTTCCGTTATGCTTGTGATATTTTGGTAAGAAAATCTTCCTCAAAAGTGCACTGCATTAATATTCTAATAACTAACTTCAGTGCACGTAAAACATCTAGGCACTGCAGCATAAATATGAATAATTTAATTATAATTACATGAACAATGCATTAAAACTATAAAAACAGATTATAGATTAAATAAAAAATACCCACAGAGCGGTGCTAATAAAAATAATTTAATTTCTATCTAAATACCCATAAATCTTATTAGTGACAGGAAAATTGATTTTATTGTGTAAGTGAAACGTGTTTTAGCTCAGATGATGCGGCTGTTTTATTCGAATCTGCACCTCCAAATTACAGCTTTGCTCATGCGGATCGCCAAGGTAATAAAAGCGACGGCATAGCAAACATTTACTCAAACCGGTTAAAGTG
Source organism: Polypterus senegalus (assembly GCF_016835505.1). NCBI lineage: Eukaryota > Metazoa > Chordata > Cladistia > Polypteriformes > Polypteridae > Polypterus > Polypterus senegalus. Next base: position 5,377,441 of record NC_053156.1, read on the forward strand.
TAAAGATGTCAGCTTTGGCAAATTCAAGTCCTTTGAGTATCTTGCCATTGTTATTCATGGAGTTTCTCAGTTTCTAGTATTATCCATATATAGACCTCCTAAATACAATGCGTCTTTCTTTGAAGAATTCTCAGACTTGGTGTCAATTGTAATTACGAACTATGGCACACTCCTAATAGTCGGTAACTTTACCTTTCATATCGATAATCAGTGCGACCCAAAAGTAAAAGAATTCATGAACCTCCTGGACTCTTATGATTTTAGCCAGCACATTAGTCAGCCTACACATAAAGCAAGTCATACGTTAGTCTTAGTAATTACTAAAGGACTAAACGTTTATGTGAAGCAGATCGTTGATATTGGTCGATCTATTTTCTGTTATTATTTAATATAGAAATAATGACAGAAAATATTCACGAGAAGAATATTGTTAAAAAACACTTCTTTGATTCATCAGCAGCTTCAAAATTTACAACCATTTTAAGCAACCAGTCCATTTGTAGTGCTAACTATAATAGTGAGGATAATGTAAATAGTAAAGTGGAAAATTTTAATTCTAAGGTGAGAGCTGCTGCTGCCATAGTCACACCTGAAAATACAGTTAAAAAATCTTCTAGCATTGTTACACCATGGAAGACCCAAAGAGTGTCTGATCTAAAGAAATCATGCTGGAGAGCTGAGCGTAAATGGAGAGAAACTAAACTGACTGTCCATTATGAAATATTGAAGGTTAAAATAACAGAATACAACAACACAGTCTGTCTTGAGAGGTGGTATTATTTCTCTAAAATTATAAATAACAATGCTAGTAATCTCAGAGTCTTATTCTCTACGATTGATTGTCTGCTAAATCCAGGTCACTCAATGGAATGCATACAAAATACTTCCAGTGAAACTTGTGAGGTTTCTGCTGTATTTTTTAATCATAAAATGAATGATATTAGAAATAATATAGTACATCTCCCCAATACTGATTCACTTCAACCCCGGTACTCCATTTTAAACAAATTTAATTCTTTCATCAGGCTAGATTTACCTGATTTATATAAAATAATTTCTCAACTGAGACCCTCCACCTGCATCCTCGACCCAATACCAATACGTTTTTTCAAAGAAGTATCGGGCGTGCTAATTGATAATATTCTTGACATAGTAAACTCGTCATTAGATATGGGGGTCTTCCCAGACTGTCTTAAGGCTGCTGTAGTTAAACCCCTGCTCAAGAAAAATAATATTGACTCCTCTGCTTTTGAAAATTTTAGACCCATCTCTAACCTGCTTTTCTTAAGTAAAATTCTAGAGAAGGCAGTCATTATGCAGCTTAATGACCACCTCAATAAACCTGCTATTCTTCATAAGTTTCAGTCGGGTTTCAGAACAAATCACAGCACAGAAACTGCACTCGTTAAAGTAGTAAATGACTTGCGGGTAAATGCAGACAGAGGCCATTTATCTGTTCTCATCCTCTTAGATCTGAGTGCTGCATTTGATACCATTGATTGCAATATTCTTAGAAATCACCTTAGTCAATGGGTGGGCCTCTCTGGTAGTGTCTTAAATTGGTTTGAATCCTACCTGGCTGGTAGAAAATTCTTTGTAATTTGTGGTAATTATACTTCAAAGACCCATGATATTCTATATGGTGTTCCATAAGGTTCTATCCTGAGTCCAAATGCTCTTTTCGATTTACTTCCTTCCGTTAGGTCAGATTATCTTGGGGCATAACATGACCTACCACAGCTATGCTGATAAAACACAACTGTACTTATTAATAGCACCTGATGACCCCGACTCTCTTTATTCACTGACACAATGTCTTACTTGTGTTTCTGAATAGATGAGTAGAAATTTTCTCAAACTAAATAAAGAGAAAACAGAAATTTTAGTGATTGGCAATAATGGATAAAAATGAGGTTATTATAAAAAGATTGCATTAGGATTAAAAGTCAAAACGGAGGTAAGAAATTTAGGGGTAACTATTGACTCTGACCTGAATTTTAAATCACATATTAATCAGATTACTAGGACTGCGTTTTTCCACTTAAGAAATATAGCAAAAGTTAGACCCCTTATAACATTGCAAGATGATGAGAAATTAATCCATGCTTTTGTTTTCAGTCGACTAGATTACTGCAATGCTCTCCTCTCAGGACTACCCAAAAAATACATAAATCGATTGCAACTAGTGCAGAATGCAGCTGCTAGAATCTTAACTAGGAAAAGAAAATCCGAGCACATCTCTCCAGTTTAGATGTCACTACATTGGTTACCTGTGTCATTTAGAATTGACTTTAAAATCCTGCTTATAGTTCACAAAGCCTTAAATAATCTCGCTCCATCTTATATTTCAGAATGTCTTACACCTTACACTCCAAATTGTAACCTTAGATCTTCAAATGAGTGTCTGCTCAGAATTCCAAGAGCTAAACTTAAAAGAAGTGGTGAGGCGACCTTCTGCTGTTATGCACCTAAAATCTGGAATGTGAGTTTACTGATAGGAATTCGCCAGGCTGATACAGTAGAGCACTTTACAACTCTGCTGAAAAGACATTACTTTAACATGGCTTTCTCATAGTTTCATCTTAGTTTAATCCTGATGCTCAATTAATTTTCATTATTATTCATGGTGGCTCCAAAATCCGTACTAACCCCTAATTTCTCTTCTGTTCTTTTTCCGGGTTTCTAGTATGGCGACCTGTGCCACCACCACCTGATCAAAGCACCGTGATGTCCCTACATTGATGAATTAAAGGCCAGAAGTCCACATGACCGTCATCATCAAATTCTTCCATAAAAACCCTGAATGCCATGAGGACTGATTGAGGTCATTTGTGTTAGGTAGAATGCCTAGAGGGGGCTGGGTGGTCTCGTGGCCTGGAACCACTGCAGATTTTTTTTTTCTCCAGCCATCTGGAGTTTTTTTTTTTGTTTTTTCTTTCCTCCCTGGCCATCAGACCTTACTTTTTGCTATATTAATTAGTGTTCCCATATTCTAATTTTTATTTATTTTGTCTTTTTTCTCTTTCTTTATCATGTAAAGCACTTTGAGCTACATTGTTTGTATGAAAATGTGCTATATAAATTAATGTTGTTGTAAAACATCATAAACTTCATCTTAAAATCGTTTAATTTACTAGTTTCTCAAATTCCATCATAACTAAAGTAGCATGTTAAATGCTTTGTTTTGTATTTGTTCTTCTATGTGCTCCATGTGTGTGAATCACTACGTGCTTCCGGGCATCCTCTTCCTCTGACAGGATACAGAATCCATAACATTTATATATAAATAATTCACTAAATAAGTCCATGGCAAACAAGACGCACGCAAGACAGGGCAAGCAAGACGCACACAAGACAGAGCCACGCCCGCCAACTCACAGAGCCCCGCCCACCAACAATTCACTAAGTGGCCGACCATGGCACGCAAGACAGGCCATGGGATACACACGACTGAGTCTCGCCCACTAACAATTCGAGCGAGAGCAAAAGCATTTGCCAAGAATGTTTTCATTAATCAAGAATGCAAGTCGGAGGTTCAAAGACGATCAGATACCATCGTGGTTCTGACTATAGACACTGCCGAGTGGCGATCCGGCAGCATTATTCCCATGACCCGCCGGGCAGCCAACCGGGAAACCAAAGTCTGTGGGCGCGACAAAAGTGCAGAAAAAGAACTCGCGTTAGGGTGCGACATTGACACCCCTTTGATACGACCACTTTGGTGTGCTGACTCGTAGTCTAAATATCAAATGAACACTTTCACAGAAGGTACAAGTATAACAAAACAAGTGCACTTCTATTCAAGAATGTTACTGAAGAAAAAGAAATTGGGTTAGGGTACAACGCTGTCTTATAATCAAGAGGTTGTGGGTTTGATTCTGGGTCCTTACAGTATTTACATTTTTGAGTAGTGAGCTGCTGTTATTATTACTATAATAGAGTAAAAACATAAATTTGACTTGAGTCTGTACCAGCTGGTGTAAATTTATTGCATTTGCAAAGGTTAGCATTTTTTTATTTTAATTTGATGTATTTTTATTATTATTTTTTTTATTAAGTCTGACAAGTGTTAAGCAGCTGCGACTCATCCCAAAAAGTAAAGACTCTTCCAAGGACTTGTTTTATAAGCAATTATTGTTGACAAGGCCCCTCACTCTTACAGCCTTCATGAATGATCCACAGACCACCCCTTTGATTGTTCTAAGGTCCTCAAACTCCTTTAATATGTAGTAAAAGTCGTCTTATACAATATCTGTATCTTTTTTATCTGTCTTTTCACTGTCCATCTCCATGTCGTATCTTCACACTGGTAATGCTCCGGCAATTGCTAATAAAAATAATCCCTCACTCCAAGTATGTCCTTATTCAGCTTAAACCAAGCTGTCAGGGTGGTATCTCTACCCCACCTCTATCCAATGTGCATACTTCAGTTTCCTCTCTAAATACAACTGCATACTTATATGAGAATGCTAACAGACAACAAATCTAAACAGCCACACTGCTTTGGGGGCGCAGATATACCGAAAGTTCATGTTCAGGAGTATTCCAATGACAATGCTGACACAATCATGTCCCTTATATACGTATTTGAAGACGTACTTCACATGACTCAGATACAGGTTGAAATTTACTAGCCTTTCATTCGTCGCTGTCCTTCCACTTATCATAACTCTTTAACACTTTCTATTTTTTTAATACCTGTATGGAAATAGTAGTGAATATACTTTAGCATCCAAGTTTGGATGAAGGAAATAAATCCTCTGGCTGTCCCTATTTACATTCCATGAATCTCCTCTAGAACAGATCAGGAGGTCCTGCTCCAGAGGTGATTCTCTTTCTGGGTGCTTAAACCATGATGGCTACCTCATTTGTCCTTACAGAATTATGTCTCTGTGGATTCCTATCCAGTACATTTGCCACTGTAACAGTGTTTGGTCGAGCACCTGCTGCTCTGTGCATTCCTCTTCAATTTCAAACATCATTCTACACGGTGGAGTGAAAGGATTAATTTCACTCATTCATCATCTTAACTGATTCATCAGTGCAGGACGGCACCTTGAATTGTCCTGTTGGAGACCTTGTCTGGGTTGAGGATATACAGTTGAGCCTATGGACTTTACTCATCATTTTTTGGTTGTAACACACCTGCCTTATGCTAAAAGTCATCAGTTATCTGGAAACAACAGGGTCCTCTATGAGGAGGAGGGATAATATTCACAGAAAGAACAATTAGAGTACCTGATGTTTTTAAATGAAATTCACAGCATCTGCACTTTGACCTGTCTGGAACCGGAAGTGGAGTAAGATAAGTCTCTCTTCTGCTCCTCCTCAATAAATCTTTATCCACAATATTTGCACTGACTGCTCAGGTTACTCTATAGTGGTCTTCTACAATCCCTACTACATAATTTAATTCAATCTTGTGAGTTGTTGTAAGATTTTGCGCTCCCCTGCCCCAATGACTTCACACCCCCTGACACTGAACATGACTCTGTAGTTTGGCTCTGGTTGTTTTTGGTGTCTCCTGGGCCCGCACTGCTGCAATGGCTGTGGTATTCTTATGATTTCACTCTCAATGTTCCTCTGGAATTTCTACTGCCTGAGTACTGAGTGTTCACAGACGTCCTTAGTAATTTACACATTCACATCCTCATGAAATTCATCATCCCTGGTCTGGTGAAACACATCTTCATTTCCTTTCTCCCTGACTTCCTTAGCTTTGGGTTTTTCACGCTGTCTCATCATATGTTTATGCATTTGATCCTTTTCCCTAATGAAAGCTTATTGCTTTTGAGCTACAGCTGCCTGTTTCTGTGTATCCGGCAGTTACTCTCTGTTTGACATATTTTGTGTTGACATTTGCAGTGCACCATCTACTGGAATGTGTTTTTGTAATTCAGTTAGCAAGAATGTGCACTGCATTTGTCATTTCAACACACGGCGCCTCACAAACATTAGCACTACTTTTACAAATCCCATTCCAAATGTCTTATAACAGAGATAGAGAAACCTGACAGACACAGAGATACACAGAAACACAGACGGACTCTTCATATGTCTCTGTTATAAGCCATTTAGTACAACCATCTGTTGGAATGACAAATGTGATGAATTGTATTACTACAAATGTTTGTGAAGCACTGTATGTTGGAACGACAGAGACATGGCTACCAGAAAGACACACAGATACGCAGACACACAGACTTGTCCTTTTATTAAGGTGGATAAGCTGATTTCTGTCCGTCTGGCAGTTGCTATCTGTTGGATGTATTCAGCGTTAATGTTTGCAGTGCTGTGTGTCTGCCCTATTGCTATGTCTCTGTGATACGCCATTTGGTACAGGATTTGTACAAGCAGTGTTATTAATGTTTGTTATATGCCATCTATTGGAATGACAAATACAATGCATTTTAAGACTAAAAATGTTTCATGAAGCACCATATGTTGGAATGACAGAGACAAAGCAAATGGAAGAACAGAACACACAGAAAGATTAATTAAAGTGGATTTCATGGGCTGGCCTGCTGTTTTGTGGACAGGAAAACTGTCCGATAATCTGGTGCTGATGTGTGGACTGAAAGTTGGGAAATCTGCTGTACACATCAGGGCGCTACATAACCTGACCTTCTCTTAACTGTGTTAATGGCTGCTGAATAAGTCCATTATAACACCCAAGACTTTCTCATAATCAGTACTTTCAAGTTTCAGACATGCCATTGTGTATTCAAACCTAACATTTTTACTTCTTCTGTAGAAGTGCGAGTGTCCGATGATGGGTGGGCTCCCTGTGTAGAGTTGCTTTATGACCTAAAGCCTGCTGAGCTGCTGTCCCCTAAAATGCATTGCACTATGTGAACTAATAACATAAATATGTGACAAGTGACACTACAAGGTGCTTCAATGTCTCAAAGACAGATGAGGGGGCCTCACATGAAGTTTGTATTAGCAGACCACCAGTGTGCCACGTATGAACTCTTGTGTGGTGAGGACCACTTCACTGTCTGTGCTGATGAGGAGGGAATGACAACAAAATGACACACAAACTCCTGTAAAGTCGTACGTCTGCCATCACTAAGCAGCTGCTGCTAAATGTTTAATCAAAACTGAACTCGCATGATGGAGATGGCGGTCCTCTCGTATTGTTTATTGTATGGTTCAGAGTTTCTGTAAAAAACATCACTTGCTGTTACTCTAATACAGTAAGAATTTAATACAAGTGTAATATTAATATAAAATAGTAAATCTATGCATTAAAATACAATAGGAGATTGTTCTGGAGAGATCTTGACATCATTACTATCTTTATTAAGAACTTTAATTGTCCTTATAGTTGTAACACGAATGTAAGTTTAATGTCACTGTGCTCTGTACAAGAAATTATTTTATGGATTCATTCACATGTGCAGGCCGAGTTTGGCACACAAGGGCTAGTCTGCCTGCATTTAGAAAACCACTACTTTAGCAGTTTGGAGAATGAAGGGGACAACCATGAAGGCATTGTGCTATACCTGAGATGAAATTGAATCCTTTCCTCTCTTTGTTTGGAGACCAGAGAGGGGCCTGCACGTGGAGCAGACAGTATAAATACGTGGACAAGAAGTCGAACCCTTCTAAGCCGATGGATGGATGATGTCATCCCTCCAGAAAATCCTTTCAGCGCACTGCCGAAAAATGGCAGACTCTATAGATCAAGATCCCACCTTGATATTGTCTTGCTATGGCTTCCTTTCGTCTGTTATGCCGCGTAAATCGTCATTAAAGAAAGCTAAGTTATTCTTTCTCTTATGTGATTTTTACCACCGTATCACTATGGGAGGGATATGGCCTTTTACATTATATCTATATAGTTTCTGGTTACTTAAAACGCCACAATTTAAAAGAACTTATTCCAATGAGGGAGATTTTGCTTCTAAAGGAAACAATAGTGATGAAGGCTAACAGACTCATGCTCCTCGGTGCTTAAAAACTGACAGACGCAGTGATTTACTTTTATTTTAAATAAAGTTACAAATCAGTTAAACAGCAAATGTCTTCAAAATAAAAAAGCACATCAGTCAGCGCTGCTGCATTGGAATTCTGAGAGCTGACCTGCCACTGCCACAGAGAAATGCATGTTGTGTGTTTGATGATTTAAGAAAAGAAAGACGTCCAGTAAATCAGACAAAGACAATCAGCACAACGTCAGACTGACAGAGAGCAACGGGGGGAATACTGTCTGGAATTGAATGTGAGGGTCCGGAAAATACAAAAACACACAGCTGTTACTGTACACTGTATGTGTGTGTGTGTGTGTGTGAGGGCCTCTCATGAGCACAGGGTGGTCCAGCACACTCCATACAGGAGTCAGAGGGGCTCTGAGCAGCACAGCACAGGATGGAGTGTCAGACCACCACTGGGCACAACCTCAGCTCATCTGAACCTGCTGATTTAATGTGCTGCTCGCTGTGATGAGGAAAGAAAGTCAAAGTGACTGAGAACAAAAAAACAAAAACAGCAGACAGAGGAGAAGAAGGAAACTGCAGAGAGCCAGCAGCTGACCACTGTGGAGCTGTGAGGAGAGACCACCACAGCCCTGAGCGGCTCCTGACAAACAAATATAATGAAGACATCTGAGATTTGATGAACTCATTAGTGAGTAAGAACTGAAATGAACAAACAAACATCCTGAGAGAATTTGTGAAGCACACACAGCAGAGAGACGCCTCATGTGAATTACGTCAGCAGAGAGAATATGGCAGTCGCAGGGCCTCAGTGTATAAACATCTCAGTGTGCAGGCAGGACGGCTCAGTCAGGGACACACATGGAGTGGAATGGACTGAAACTTGGCCGTTGCTTTCCTCACAGTAATACATCTTGTCGTAAACTGATTTATGAAACTGAAGTTTACGGACTTACATTTCATTTTCTCTTGTCTTTTGCTTTTATCGACAGTCTTTGGAAATCTTCTTGTCATCATTTCTATTTCTCATTTTGTTCATCTGCACACACCGACTAATCTTCTGATCCTTTCACTCGCAGCGGCCGATTTCTTAGCAGGTTTCTTTGTGTTGCCCTTTTCTTTGGTTCTCTTGATTGAGTTTTGCTGGTACTTTGGAGTTATTTGTTGTTATTTATATCAGGCACTTGCAAATATTCTTAATACTGTAGTTGTATATAATGTGGTTTTAATATCCATTGATCGCTACATTGCTGTCTGCCATCCTTTCTTTTACAGCTCAAAAATAACTTTGACTGTTGCAGGTATCAGCATTGCTGTAGTGTGGCTGTTTGCACTTTTCATTACAGTCGTAGCTTTATGTTTGAGTTATATTGTAACAGAGGTATGTGAAGGAGCTTGTGGAGTATTTGGTTTTAATGAAATGATCATTTTTGTTTTACTCATAACTTTTTTTATTCCTTTTTCACTAATGATTGTTTTTTATATCAGAATATTTGTAGTTGCAAGAAGCCATTCAAGAGCCATCAACTGTATGATAGAAAAGAGACAAACTGAGGAGTTGAGTGACAGAAAAATATCAAAACCGTCTGAAAGAAAAGCCGCAAAAACATTAGGAGTAGTCGTGGGGGCTTTTATTATCTGCTGGCTGCCTATTTACTTTTACAATCTTTTTACTGATATTAATAACCTAATCACACGTATCATCAGGAATGTCTTTGTGTTGGTCAGTGAAGTGAACTTTGGAGTTAATCCAATTCTTTACGCTTTTCTTTATTCCTGGTTCAGAAAAGCACTGAAAATAATCCTGACGTTTAAAATATTTAGTCCAGCTTCTTCTGTGCTCAATTTATTGTAAATGGTAAAGAAAATAAAAATGTAATTTTCTGAACTTAGATGTTTAAAATTATTTGTAAATTATGCCTTTGCTCATTTTTCATATTTGCAGTGCAATACTTGAACGTATTTCTTAACAATACAATCATTTCATATTCGCTGTATTGTTGTGAAGGCTGTTTTTGTTAAAATTGTACTTTATTCATGTAGAGTGTACACTGTTTATGATTATTGCTATTTCACCACAGTTATTTTCATAAATCTTCTTCTTATTTGAATGTGTAATAAATAGCATTGAAAATTTTGGAGACTCCTGGCAATTCATAGAAACACTTCAGAGTTTCTTGGTGACTTTTTTATTTTTTTTAACATTGTATAAGTATTATTGCTATTTCCATTATTTTGGGCAAGAATTATTTATTTCAATATGAATTAAGTAACGTGCTGAATTTTACCCAATATCTGTAAATATAAAAATCTTTTAACATCTGCAGTTACAATTTACAGACGTTCAGATTTCACAACTAAAAACTCCACAGCTGAGCTCAGACGACGGCCGACATTCTGTTCAGCTTTGGTCAGACGGTGGAGATTTGTTTAAGAGTCTAATTCTGTGAAATTTTCCTTTATTGTTTTTGTTTTGTATCATAGTAAACGTTTCATTTTAATCTTGAAGTTAATGTTTTCTATTTCTGCACATTAATCTGCACTCCTAGTAGCCGCAGTGTAAGGCGAGTTCTAGCACGGGTAAAACGTGAGCCGAAAGAAACCTCTCAGTCAATAAGTTTGTTTTAAAATATTTAGTGAAAATTCAAAGCAAACAATCCTCAGAAGAATAAAGAAAAATGTTTTTACACACATAGAATAAAAGGCAAAAAAAAAGAAAAAATGTATCTTCTCTAAACTTAGCTTTTCTTGTAAAACTTTAGTTGTTTTTATACTTAAAGATTCTTAACTTCTTCTTCTGTACTCTTTAAATGTACGGCACAGCACATTCAATTAAGTGCTTTGTCTTACATGTTTCTTGGTACACAAAACACGTATACGGCAGAAAAAGCACAGTTTAAAACCACGCAGCTTCTACGCCTTGAACATGGAAAGGCTGATCACTAACTGAGAATAATGTTTAGTCAGAAAAGCTAGAAATAGTTAGAATATAACAATTCAATTCAATTTATGGGGTTACAGTCAACTCCTATAGATTATGCACTAACATTCAGTAAAGCATTTATGTATCTTATGTAACTAGCAAATGGCTCTTACACTCCTCAATAAGGCAGCAGATGACAGACGAGTGCAGACGGAGCAGTCGGCCTTCACTCCTCACACTGCTGGCTCACTAAATGACACTCAGGTGACTGTGAGGAACTGACATGGACGACTGAGAAGGTCAAATGAGGTTTGATGTCCACAATTAAACGTAGGATTTGCTGCTTTAGACTGACATTTGTTAATATTTGTGAAGTCTCATTAGCCGCAGCTGCTCACCTCATACAGAACACAAATAATACTTCAGAGAACAGCATTGTGCTCAATTCTAGAAAAACACAAAAACTAGAAAAAATTACATTTGTATGTCAGTAATTTCCTGCATTGCACCCTGTGTTGGCCAGGATTGGCTCTGGCAGACCCCCATGACCCTGTAGTTAGGATATAGCTGGTTTGATAATGGATGGATGGATGGATGGATAATTGTCTGCCTACCACCACATTTATTCCTTTTGATAGTGATAATCACAGATTGTTCAGGTTATCTTCTTCTTTCAGTTGTCAAATGGCTGCTGTTTGTTTGTAGAGTACAATGGCTCCTGCTACTTCATACACTGAAAGTGTTCAGTTATCTTGGTAAAACTTTTAAAAATCTAACAACACAATACAGAGGTGTGTGCTCAGTCATGTGTTTTATTATTTTATATCTTTGAAATGAATGCTATCTATCTATCTATCTATCTATCTATCTATCTATCTATCTATCTATCTATCTATCTATCTATCTATCTATCTATCTATCTATCTTTTGTGAGGATTTGAACACAATTGTCCTTGTCAGTGATTATAAACAAAGACCTGATGGTTTATATCTTTGTGTTTAGATAAACCTCAGCATGTTGATTTCAAACACATGAAAGTTCTTCGTGTCAAATCGTGTCACTAATCACAAACAATGCTGTGACTGTCCACTCAGATCCTAAATTTGATTCAGTTCATCGTATTTCCTGATTGTGAAAGTTCTGTTCAGGTGAAATGCCATTATATAAATACACACAGCTGAAGTCATTTTGTGGTTAAATTACTTGACTTTGCTCTCTGCTGTCAGTTCTCATCTAAGGTTTATTCAGTTTGCACTCATCTTTATTTTATTTATTCCCCTGATGTCTCTTCCTTTCCCCTAACCACAGGCTGACGAGTTGCAGGTTAAATAATCCATTACACTTATGAAGTTGTTGAAAGTGTCTCCCCTCCCAGAATTCTATTTGTTGGCCAGATGCACTAAAGTGGACGAGTCATTTTTTTTTTAATGTATTGATGCAACACACAAGGAGATCACAAAATAAAAAAGACAAACATGAAACATTGTACGTGATTTTATTATGTTTAATATCATATACTTGCTATCAAGGCCAAGAGCGAACCGACGTTGGCAATAAGTCCACCAATGTTAATTGTCAATGTTAATTTCGGCAAACTGTTTTGACGATTTACTTAAGTTAACTGACAGTGCACAACCTGCTCTATGCCACCAGAACCCTACTTCCATCCATCCATCCATTTCCTAACCCGCTGAATCCGAACACAGGATCACGGGGGTCTGCTGGAGCCAATCCCAGCCAACACAGGGCACAAGGCAGGAACAACTCCCGGGCAGGGTGCCAACCCACCGCAGGAAACACACAAACACACCCACACACCAAGCACTCACTAGGGCCAATTTAGAATCACCAATCCACCCTAACCTGCATGTCTTTGGACAGTGGGAGGAAACCGGAGCGCCCGGAGGAAACCCACGCAGACACGGGGAGAACATGCAAACTCCACGCAGGGAGGACCTGGGAAGCGAACCCGGGTCTCCTAAATGCGAGGCAGCAGCGCAACCCACCGCGCCACCGTGCTGCCCGAACCCTACTTTGTACTTTAAAATGATTTATTATGTCATTTGACAGAACATGAGTTAGCACACATAAACCTCTTGGGTGGCCATCTTGGAACTGACAAAACACTCAAAAGTATAAACTTTGATTTTACTGTCAGGGAATCAATGAGGAGAGCTGTCACTTTTGTGTTTTGTGTCTGTCATGTCAGCTGTGACAGATTCCTAGAAAAGACCATGCTTCTCTTGTTCCATTCTTGTGATAGATATATGAACTTCTTAAAGTATCAGGGTGTACATAGTAGATCCTCTCAAACCCTCGGCCCGAGGACATAAACTGGATTATGCTACATGGTATCCAGAGGCTATCCTCTTAAACAAACCAAGTCCAGAAGCATCGCATGGGAACTGGTAGGGGTCATCGTGCATATTCTAAAGGTGGACCAAGGGATGTCGTTTACCACAGAGATATTCAGGAAGGTTGCCAAATTGCTCCAAATCAATCACCTTAAGACTTCAGTGTACCATTCTCAGCCTTTTGCTCTAGTCGAACAGCTTAATAAGATGCACAAGCAAATGCTTCTCAAGTGGATTTGTACCTCATTTTTCTGAGAGGGCTGTGCCCTTGACTGACCTGACAAATAAGAGGGCTCCTAACTATCAGTTACTACCCCTCTTGGTATCTGCAATGCAGGAAGTCCCACAAGCCTCTACAGTTTTTGCATCTTATAAATTTTTAAAGTTTTAGTCCCTGGTCCAGTCCGATTGTATTGGTCCCAAAGTTCGATGGCAGTTAGCAGTTTCGCAATGATGTGTGTCAGCAGGTTTCCTGCATATCTGATGTTGAGAGTGCACAAACTCCTAGAGCAACTCAAAAAAGCATGATATTTGACCACCCTTGACATGACAAAAGGGTATTGGCAAGTTCCCTTAAAAGAATCAATCAAGGAAAAAAAAAATATTTAGCACTCTTAGTGGTCACTGGCAATATCGAGTCCTCCCATTTGGTTACACAGCACACTGGCCACCTTCCAGTGTCTTGTGAACAGAGTGCTATTGCCCACAACTTTTATAGTGCTGCCTAACAGAATGACATGGAACACATGCAGCAGGTCCAAGTGGCATTAAGATTATTTTGGATCAATTGAGGCCAAATAATTGCACTATATGGTGGGAGATAGTAGAATTCAACTACAGTTCACCATAGTTAATGCTGTACTGAACTGGCCCTGTCCACAAACCAAGCGGAAAGTACAAGCATTCCTGGCATTTGTGGGGTACTACTGCAGGTGTGTACTTCATATTTCCAAGAGGAATATGCCCTTGACTGACTTGAAAAACAAGAGGGCTCCTGACATAGTGGTTAATGGAAGTGGTTAATGGAAACAGGCCGTTACACCTGCTCTAGTCATCAACCATGCAACTCTATAGTGGATGGCGCTGCACAAATAGTCAAATCAACATGTCACTCGATGTTTCTTGGACCTTTAGTCATTTAAATTCAAAGTCCTAGATTGCCACAGTTCCCTCTATGTCAATGCTGATGCGCTTTCTCAGAGATATGGCCTTACGGTTTGGGCTACCTGACCCAATTGGTCTGGGCTACATGTCACACACATGTGCTTAGGAGACAACTTCAAGGGTCATATAAATGTAATTACACTCCCAACCAGGGGTTGGTGCTGTTGCCTAATGCTTTTTCTCTTCCTCTACAGAAGCAGTGATTGACCTTTGCATCGTGAATAATGTCACGTCAAGTTCCCAGCAACCTGAACCCACTTCTTCCTGCCCTGGCTGATGATATGTAAACACAGGCACTTGGCATTTGATGGGACATCCTCTGAAAGTGTGGAGTATTTTTACAAGGAATTCACTGCTAGAGACAACTTGTACTGTTTTAATGAAATACAGAAAAAATGTCTGCATGTGTATTGTGTATTCGGTTTGTACAAAATATTTCACTGCAGCAACTCTGCTAGATGGAATAGCGCGAGGATTATAAATATGATTCAAACTCAGTCCAGGGTGCTTTTAAAATTAAGTAAAACTTTTTAACAATTATAAAAAATATTTTAAAAAGTTGTGACAGGAAGAGTGTTCTCATTCAAATGTAATTCCTTTATTAAAGGTTTAAGTTCTGCTGTTTCTATAGAATTGTGCACAATGCTGTTCTTTGAAGTATTAAATGTATTTGTTCATTTCAGTTCCTAATTCTCTAATGAGTTCATCAAATCTCAGATTTCTTCATTATTTGTTTGTCTAGAGCCGCTCAGGGCCTTCAGTGGTCTCTCCTCACAGCTCAGTGGTCCAGCTGCTGGCTCTCTGTAGTTTGCTTCTTCTCCCTGTAACTGCTGTTTGTTTCTTTCTTTTTTATGGACAGTTTAACATTAATTTAAACATAACAGCGAGCAGCACATTAAATCAGTGGTTTAAAATGAGCTGAGGATGTGCCCAGTGGTGGTCTGACACTCCATCCTGTCCTGCACCCAGTGCTGCTCAGAGCCAATTTACTGGCACTTTACAAGTGTTATTTAGACCAAAAGAAGCCATTATGAAGGTCTTGGTACATAACAGTATTAGACACATATAAACGAAAGACCTCTGTGTGTGTGTGTGTTTGTGTGTGTGTGGAGCAGTCAACTCCGCTCTCATCAACCACAGCCATGGGAGTTGGTTTGAAGATGTAGAAGCTTATACAAGTGTGACTTGCCCTTGGTAAGATGGCGCATTCCTGCACTTTTAATGTTTTTCAGCACTTGCATACCCCTCACTTCTCACTCAACCCAAGCAGACAAACTCAGCTTTGTGGTACATGCGTGTTGTATATTCACACAATGAGTTACCATATGTTTACCTGAGACCGGTTCCAGCCTGTCTCGCTCAATTTGTGCCACAGCTGCACTCGACTACACGTCCATCTCAGATAAGACATTACCTGCCCAGCCCAGTTAGCTGACGCCTCTGTAACTTCGCTAATATAATAAAACTTCTGGGGAGTCAATGGGTTGCTTTTTGTCCTGAAGACCATACACAGCTAATATGAGTAATAAATTCATTTTTACCTAAATATTACACCTAAACTCAAGCGTTACCCTTTCTAATTCAGGATAAACCACAGGCCACAATATTAATTAAAAATGGAGGCCTTTATCAAACTGTTCACACATGTTCAGTATACAAGTTTCTTCTATAGCCCATGAGTGTGTTGCCATGCACCTCAATAATGTGGTTATTCACAGATCCCTGGTCTCTAAAATGCCATGTAAATGTCGGGTTATCAGAGGTAGATTTCCCAGTGAATAACCTGTTTAAGTAACCCTGTAAACCGTTAAACAGGTAACACTTAAGGATTTACTAGTCTGCACAAGTAAACTGTACTCTGTCAGCCTGTGAGTGTCTTAACTTCACACACACGCATCCCTCCCAGTTATTATTATTATTATTACCGAACCAGCAGCGGGTGTAAGACAAGAAGCACACATGCTGGTATGATGCCCCTTTAATAAAAATAATAATTTGCATTTATAGTGCGCCTTTCACAAACCCAAACTCGTTTTACATACAGTAGAAAAAAATTACACAACAGACAAAAGAAGAGGAAAGTTTTCAATTGAGATTTAATAGTAGAGAAAGAGGAGCAATCTCAGAGAGACTGAGGAAGAGAGTTCCAGAGTTGAGGGGCCATAACACTGAAGGAGCTGCCTGTCCTCCCAGGGTGGAGAGTCTGGTGTGTGGGACAGTAAGGAGATTGCTGCTCGAGGACCTGAGAGATCGATAAGGAGTGTAAGGAGCTAGGAGCTGAGTGAGGTAGAGAAGGGCAAGGTTATGTAGGGCTTTGAAGGTGAGAAGATGAATCTTGAATTTAATCCTTGATAGAACCGGTAAACAGTGAAGCTGGTAGAGAACGGGGGGATGTGAGCAAAACGCTTTGTGTGGCTGCCGAGTTCTGCATGCACTGTAGCCTCTGTGTAGATTTAGGGAGGGCGATGAAGAGGGAATTGCAGTAATAGATACAAGACTTTATGAAACAATGAACCAGAGTTTGAGCCTCATTAATGGACAGAAATGGATGGAAGCAGGCAATGTGACGGAGATGACAGAATGAAATTTAGGAAAGAGACCTAATGTGAAGCTCAAAGTTAAGTGAGGAATCAAACAAAACACCAAGATTTCTGATAACAGGAGCAGGTTTGACAAGTGGACCAGAAACAGAGAAATTGGATGTCATAGAAAGTTGGGAGTTTGGGCCGACCAGAAACACTTCTGTTTTATTGGCATTAAGTTTGAGAAAGTGATTTTCCATCCATAGCTTAAGATCAGTGATGCAGTCAGTGAGTGTGCTGGGATGTGAATCTGTAGGGGAGTCTGTACTAAGATATGCAGGGCTCAATCGCACAGCCAAGGAGAACACATTCATAAAGTGTCCCTTTGTTTAAATATATTTAAGAAACACAAGGAATGATCACAGGCTTCTGTTTCTGGTGTCTGATGATGGCGTTCAACTCTTTTTAGCTCAGTTTGATGTTGGAGAGCTTTGAGAACTCCAGATTACTTACACGTGATTTCAAATAACGCAGGTTTCTCACCTTATCCCAGTTACATGTGGCCTTGTAAACACACCTGCACTTACAGGACTTCTTACACACCTCTTGTAAAACACACACCCCACTTTCCAGTTTATTACACAATAAAGACCTTTCAAGCTTCATCAGTACACTTCACACTTGAATGAAAGTTCACAATTAATGCCAGGAGGAGTAGTAAGAATTACATTATTGTAAAGAATTAGTATCACCTTCCACAATGTCTCCGTTCATAAGAATTAAATTAAAAATGTACAGTTTAATTAATGAGGTTCATTGAAGTCGATGACGTAGTTGTAGAACTTCTGTCTCTGATGAAGCCTGAGGCACAAGTGCTATTCTTCTAGTGGCTTCAAACACGAATATAAAACGTATAAAGGGTCCAATCAACATAATAATTACTAAGACGGGTACGAATTCCCTTAAAAATACTTCACAGTGTGTCCTAAATGAAGATGACAGCCATTCTGCTCGTTCTTTTTGAAAGTAAGCCACATCATGTGAGCCTGAAGCCCCTTGAGGCCTTGTCTGTAAATATTGTGAGGGGATATCAGGTACAACACTGAGAACGAACCCCTTGATGGAGTAACAACTTGTCATGCAAATTTTGGAGGACCACAGTCATTAGGTTGGTCCAGTGAACAGTCACATGAGCAACAAAATGGTCAATATAACAAGAAGCCCACCATTCAGGATAGCATCTATGCCAGTGGGCACAGTCATTTATACAGCTGTGAGTGCCTGAAGTTCATTCTTTTTAGATTTAGCCCACCGTGACAGCTGTGACTTATTCAAACCCCACACATTGGACTGTGTTTCCTCAAGGATACGGTCTTTAACGTGAACTTGACACAGCTGAGTTTACACACCCAGTCTTAATACACTACATTATACTGATGAGCTACAGTGATGTGCTCTCAACACACAAGCTGTTATCATACAAAATCACATTTTGTCAAACAAAAGCATGGCCAGTACTCTAAGCCGACTCCACCTCACACTTTATGCTGCTGACTGATCTGCTTCAAGCATGCATGAATAATTTACGGCGTAAACACGCATGTCAATACCTGATTGGTACTCTACCTGGATTTACACCCCACAAGGGGTTCATTAAGTGACCATAATGAGAATATTATGGAAGGACTTGCTTGTTCTGCATGTATTCATTGTATCTTGTGCTGGATTAAGCTTGCTGTGCTCCTCACTATGCACTAAAGATCAGGTGGTGACAGGGACGGCCCCCCCAAGTGTAAAGTGCTAACCACTTGCATCACAGATTCTGTAGCGATGCGTATTTAACTTCATGTACTCAAAAGCTCAACCAGCAATTTACCATTTCAAAATACCAGCAAAGAACTAGACTGCCACCAAGTCTACAACTCTGATCCCTTTGCACTCACAGAGTTTCCATCTTCGGTGAATTGATTGGCTGTGTCAAGCAGTGGTGGCATGGGACTGGCATGTTCTATTGTTTGACTTTGTGCTCCAGGCAGCTGGCAACTCTTTTTTTCTTTCTGGTACATCAGTGGAGATGCTATGCAAATACTATCTTATTATATAGAAAGGGTTTAAAGAAACTGGCCAAGGAACTATGGGCCAGTAACCTTATCATGCATAGTAGGAAAGTTCATGCTAGAAATTTCAAAGGAGAAGCTTGCGCAACACATGGCAAGAACAGGACGTTTACTGAAAAATCAGTATTGGTTCAGTCGACGGTGGTCATATCTTACTAATATGCTGGAATCCTTTGAGGAAGCAACAAAAAGATATGATCAGACCCGTCGAAATGATATTACTTATTCAGTCTTGTGTGGTACCTTAGCAAAGCATTTGATAAGGTACCACATGAGACATTGGGTATCAAACTACAGGAAGTGGGAGTTCACGATGTGGTGTGTAGATGGCTGCTGATCTGTCTAAAACACAGGAAGAGTGTAAATGAACAAATGAACAAGTCTTCTCCTACCCGAGTAGGTTCTACAGTCGCGTCCTCCAGAGTCTTCCAGAGGAGGGGAGCTAGCTGAGCGGAAAATTTCTTGTAAAATTCTGCAGGGTACCCGTCAGGGCCTGCTGCTTTCCCACCTTGGAGTGACTTTATAGCATCTAATAATTCTGATAACGCCAGAGGTTTATCAATGTATCTAGAAATGTATTAGATTGTGTATTGTCTTCTTTAAACTCAGTAGTATATAGGGATGTATAGTAGTCTCTGAAAGTGTGCATTATATTTTTGTGTTCGACGATTTTATCTCCGTTCGTGTTGGTGATTACCGAGATTGTGTTGCGCACTTCTTGCTTGTGAATTTGTTGAGCTAAAAGCTTATTAGCTTTCTCTCCATGTTCATAATAATGATGTCTGGATTTGTAGATTAGTTGTTCAGTTTCTTTAGTTGTCAAGAGGTTTAATTCCGAATGTAGAGCCTGCCTCCTCCTATGTAGAGTCTCGCTTGGTAGTCTGGCATGTTCTTCATCTATTTTAGTAATTTCGCTTTTTAGCTCTGCTACTTTCTTGGCTTTGGATTTATTTCTGTGGGAAAGATATGAGATAATCTGTCCTCTTAAGAAGGCCTTAAGAGTTTCCCAGAGTATTCCTGCAGAGATCTCGGGGATGTATTTGTCTCTAGAAAGAATTTGATTTGTTTGGATATAAATTCAGTACAATTCTCGTCAGCTAATAGAAGCGGGTTGAGGCGTCATCTGCGGGTGAGTGTATGGGGCTTAGTAATTTCAGCTCCAAGATCATAGGTGCATGGTCAGAAATAACAATAGCATCGTATTTGCAAGATTTAATCATAGGCAAGAAGTTATTGTCTATAAAGAAGTAATCAATCCTTGAGTAGCAATGATGTACTGGTGAGTAGAAAGAATATGTTCTTGAATTTGGGTTTAAAAACCTCCAGGGTCTGATAAGTTGTGATCAGTTATAAACTTTGTAATTATCTTTGCAGTGTTAGATGCCGTTCCCCTGTGGAGGAAGTCCTATCTAAAAGTGGATTTAGAACACAAAGTCCCCAGCCATTATAACTTTATGAGTGTTCAGATTGGGAATGGATGCAAATAAATTTTGTATAAATTCCTTATCATCAACATTAGGTGCATAAACATTTATCAAAATCATTTTACAGTTAGATAAGTCTCCCATGACCATTACATATCTCCCTTCAGGATCCAATACTACATCTGATGCTACAAATGGTACTGTTCTATGTATGAGAATTCCCACCCTCTAGTTTTCTTTGTAAAACTAGAATGGAACATTTGGCCAGTCCAGTCTTTTTGCAGCCGGAACTGATCCTTGCTTAGTAAGTGGGTCTCCTGTAAAAATACTATTTTAGCATTTAGACCTGTTAGGTGAGAGAGTACTTTCTTTCTCTTTAATTCGTGATTCAGGCCTTTAACATTCCAGCTTACGAAGTTAACTGTCCCATCATGGAGACACTGATTCTGAGTTTTTGATGTCATTTTATAGTCTTAACTGGAAGTGAGACAGCTTCAGCCTTAATTTCCTATTTCCCCTAGAGTTGTTGCCATGCAGCTTATTATTACGTTGGTAGTTATAATTATAAAGATTGAGAGGATAGATTAGGTATAGATCAAGCCTGCTCTCTTTCTCTCCCCCCCTTAACCCCCCACCCTCCCCAAGTGAGGCTAAAACCCACTTCACACAGTCCCAGTCCTCTGACATACTCAGAGACTGAGCACGTCCAAAGCAAAACAAGCCCCAATGCAGTGGGCTTTATTAAAAGATAGAGATATCTGTTACCAATATAGTCTTTAAAAAGAAAAAAAAAAAAAAAGAATTTTGCACTTAAAATATATATATAGTCTTCAGCAATTTTAGTGCATTAAGATGATACACCCAGATAATAAACCCGGGTGATGGTGTTAAAGATGTGTCCAAAATAAGCATAACAAGTCTTAATGCAGTAATAGCAATAACAATAAACCAAGGGTATGATATTGAACAGTCTCATTTAGGGTAGAGATGAAATAATTAGAAAAAAAAGAAAAAAAAAGGAAAGAAAAAGTAATTAAGCACAATAAAACATAAACAGATAGCGCCCTAGTAATACTAAGTAATAATGAGAATATATGTGAATATATGCTGATAAAAACCCGTATTTTAAAACGAATAGATCAGACAGTAGATTATTAATCCTTGCTTTATCATTAACCGCCATGACTCACTATTATGTATCAGAATAGTCCCGGGATCAGCTTTCTTAATTCCTTTTCTGCTTCTTCCTTGCTAGCGAAGACATAGAAATGACCTTGCCATTCCACTTTAAGTTTTGTTGGATACAAGAGGCTGTATTTGACGCTGGCTTGCCGTAACCGCTGTTTGATGTTGTAGAAGGCTGCGTTTAGTAGCTGTTGCTGGAGAGAAGTCAGGAAAGATACGAATGTGGTTATTTTCAAATGTAATATCTTCCTTGTTTCTGAGGAGTGCCATCACCTCTAGCTTAAATGATAATCGTTCAAAACGAACTATAAAAGACCTTGGTCGGGGTCTGACGGTGTTTGATCCGGTAAGCTGCTGCTATCTCAGATTCTGCTTTAAA